>NW_006442484.1:19083630-19119357 GCF_000325575.1 Pteropus alecto
CTGAGAATTAAGCTTCACTCTTCTGCCTCCTGGCAGATGGCCTGCTCTTGTAGAGAACAAAGACAACATACTTTCTCCTCAATCCTGACACGGAGTCATATATTCACACATAAATCTTACAGTCACGGTCATTCATTCTCTACAAGTCAGAAGTCCATCCTCCATACAAAAATTGTGTATATTATATTTGAAAAATATTTAATTTCTGCTGTTTCACATGACATGGGAGATTTTCCCTAGCCCTCAATTTAGCCATCTTTTATGGAGTTTGGGTTCTATCCATGATACCCTGTGCCCAAAAGTATACCTTTCCCAAATTTTTAATTCCAACCACCACTAAATTATCTCTTAATTTTATGCTGTCTTTCTAATAATCATCATGCTTATTAATTGATCCTTTTTTCAATATCGTTTCAACAATTTGAAATGAATTCTTTTTTCAAGTTTAATGTGATGGTTTTAATAAGAAGCTCAATGCCATACCTTTGAAACAAAAGTGTAATCTAGCTCCACTCCTGTCCTCAGTTACAACCTCATTAAACTCAACTATTACATGGTTTATTATTAAAACAATGTCATATTCAAAAATACAATTTAACTGACAAAGGTAACTCTGAAGAAAATTTATTCTCATCTTTACCTTTTGAAAGAAACTTAAAGGTAATCCAAAAACATATTGCACAAAATTAAATATTAAAATAACATTTCCTCTGATACTTTCCCAATATTACAGTTACTCTGAATTTTTTTCCACCAATATCCTATATATACTTAATCTTTATTCCCAGGTTATATCCACTTTTTTTTCTTCATGTCTCCTCTTTCTCAGTACTTTATTATATAATAGTTTTAGTCTAAATAAAATAAACCATGTTAAGAGAGTTTGTAGTAGAAAGAGAATGGAGCTGGAAAGGAAAAAATCATCTTTAATGGGATGGGATATTGGTCTCAACACTGTTCATTTAATGGTACCATAAGTGTTAGAAATTTTTAGTAGTTATTTTTGAGGTAACATTAAAAAGAGAGCTTCACATACTCTACAACTCAGAAAGCATTAAAGTGCTTTATGTGTCCGACTTTATTTAATCCTAATAACAGCACTTTAGGGTAGTAGTAGCATTATCTATATTTTTAAGATAAGAAAACAAGATACGAAGAGGCATCAAAACTTACACAGCTAGTAATGGTGGAGCCAGAATTTGACCTCAGGAAGAGCAACTCCAGCATCAAGCTCTTAACCATTAAACAAGCAGAGCCCTGATAATCACTGCTTTTTAAAATATTATTTTTCATTTTTATGTTGGTTAGATTATGATCTCTATGCTACTTCCCAATTTTGATGACTTTATAAAAAAAAGTTTGGAAATTTCAAGAAACCACTGGAAGAGCATTGCTAAAATTTGAAAGAAAGAAGAAAATCTCAAGAAATCTCTAGAAAAAGAGGCTGATTTAACAAGTCAATGTAAACATATCAGAAAGCAAGAGAATGAACAAGGTTTATAAGTAATCTCTTCCTGTCACTTCTGGATAAGAGCCTGCTTCACATTATATGCAGATTCCAGAGAAAATCAGTAATCTATATTCAACCATGGAGAACATCAATAAAAAATTTTTATTTTGAAAGAGATAATAGTGATAATAATGTAATAATCCTTAGCTAAAAAGGGAACAGGGGATTGAGAAAAGTGAAGTTAAAATATAAACAAGAAAATGATATTTTTTTCAAAGTAACATTGAGGAGGTAAGAGAAATATCCCTCTATTTCCATACTTGTTAAGGTCAAGCTGTAAGAGTCAGGTCAGACTTTAATACCTCCTGATGTTTTCCAACTGAAGTTATAACAGACATTATAACTTCAGATATATCACCCCATGTAATTAGGAAGAGGTAGGAGAAATCTCATTGATGGTACACTTCCCCTTTAGCAAGTCATACAGAACTGTCCTCACCTCAAATATTTAAATTACTCTTCAGCAGGCCCGAAATTTGAAGTAAAAGGAAAAACCTACTGTCTTTTCCTTAGACAGCATCACATTAATCCTAGCCACATTCTTGATATTAACAGAAAAGTTGAATATATTTGAAAGCATTTTATTACAAACAGGCTTTCTACAATTTATGATTGAAAAGCTGTGCTAGAGACAGAGCCAACTGAAACAAAAAATTTCAAAGAACTTACTATGATAAATGATTCATGAAAAAATTATATTTAAAAAGTTACTAGGCCCAAAGGAATCCAGGATAGAATAAATGCAAACAATGTGGGGGGTTTCTATTCCTAATTCATTTGACAAAAATGACAAAATATGATTCTTTCATGTAATGACAGGGAGAAATAGGAAACGGGAGCATAAAATATATCGCTATTCAGAAAGGGAGATGTTGTTTACATATATATTTCAGATTGTCAGTTTTATTTAAAAAGAGTCTCTGGATCTTTGTTTTTCAAGAATAAGGAAAGATAAAAGTAGTGGTATGAGAAGCGAAACACAATAGCTTCACCTTCTAACACTTTGACAGACAAGACTATTTAAAGGCTAATCTGAAATCCAGTTAGCACATGCAGGAGAAAACAAGCAAGCAAATACATTTCCAAACAGAATGCCAAAAGAATGTTGTTAGCACATTTGTAAATTTCCAATTCTTTCTTACTACCCTTATACAACAACCCAAACAAATCAGTTTAAATACAACTTCTTTTACTAATGTCTCTTGAAGCATCACTGAAGTTAGATTGAGTCAAGTAACCATCTGCTGCAAATACAAATAGAGCTACATTCAAGAATTATATTACACAGCCTTCCTAGCAAAGTTCTTATGTGCAAGCTGTTCTTGTCAAAATCAGAACCATTGTGATGATGCATCTTAATATTCAATCAGACTTTAAGTAAAGAGTGACAAAAGTCCACATATGGATGACAGCTGTTTCTTCAGTAAATATTTCTCCATTCACTGAATGGAGGCTTATGGCAGTTTAGAATATGTTCCATTAGACATTTCAGCCTGAACTGCCTGGGGATGATTAAAACAATAACAAGGATAAATTTTAGTTTTCAAATCTTTGCTACAACTTACATCTGAAAAAACAACAACTCTTCCAATTAAAGTTGTACACTATGTCATTAATTTGAGGGTATAACTAATACTGATTAGTGAAAGAACTGAATTTATAGAATTTTATACATTTTTTGCCCCTCCTCTTCTAATAATACCATAGCATTTGTAAAATTAAAGCAAAATTCCTATATTGATTTCCTGATCATATGAACAAAGTTGATGGGAATTTAAACATCTATGACTAATTTTGATAAACTGTGAAATATTTTAAAAGATTAATGAGACTAGCTAAAAGAAGCTCAGATAAAAATCTTTTTTTAACCAATAAAGTGCCTTGTAAAATTGGAAAGTCAAAAAAAAAAAAAAAAGGAGAAAATAAAGTCTGGTGAAGAATTCAGTAACTCATTAATATTCTGTTCACATTATCAGTAGTTAGAGAAAAAAAATCTCAACTGACAAGGTAACCATAATGTTTTAGTAGTACCCTTGAACATGTATTATGTCCCTTTTATAAAAACTAAGAGTTGTGTTGGAAGTAAATCTATTAGTAGTATATCTTTTAAGTACTGTTTTGAAGTTTACTAACTACAAGTTCCACTGTTAAGTAACTTAAGTCTCCTCTCTTTAACCTAAAACTATTCTGAGTCTCTTTTCTGGTGACTCCAAAGCAATTCTTGGGAAGGTGATGGGTTGTTTGTGTTGTAGGTTAGGCTTGCATGTATTGATGTATTAATGCATGGTAAATTATACCCTTTTTCTTTTCTTACAATGCAGTAGTTAAAAATCAATCAATCAATCTCTCTCTCTCTCTCTCTCTGTCTCTCTCTCTCTGTCTCTCTCTCTCTCTCTATATATATATATATATATATACATATATATATATCTCTTAATGAAAATTATTTCAGATCTAATATTAGCCCATCTCTTTCTAAAATGTACTTTCAATAAATCTTAACTTTTTCTCAATTTTGCCAACCTGTAATTCTCGCAGGCCTTAGCAAGGAAGAACCTGGGGACACCACACAGCACTATGTGACTACCACCCCCATGCCACTGAGAGAGAGAGAGAGAGAGAGAGAGAGAGAAGAGAGAGAGAGAGAGAGAGAGAGAGAGAGAGAATATATGAGAAAGAGAAAGAGAAAAAGATGTTAGGTAGTCAGGCATGAGCAACAGGAGCGAAGGTCCAGCTCTGTAACCATAAAAATTTCCCCTGAAGACCTTCCTTAAGAGCCTTCCAGAAACATCTCCCTTTTAGGGTTGTAAATTACCCCAAATCCTAGATCACAAAGACCATTAAAGCTGCTGGCTAAACCAGCCACAAACGCATGCGCAGAAAGTACTACCCTAACTTGCCCACAACCTCAGCCTCATTATACCATCATTATAATACCATGACTATGCCTAGAAGTTCAAGAACCTAATTTTAATAGACTGAATTCCGGGTAAGCACATGCACCGTAGGCAAAAGGTTATATAGCAGCCAACTGTCAGTCAAAGTGATCTCACATATGGATCATCCAGGACCTCCCAACCTGGCCCAAATATAAATAGACCCTTCTCATTTCTGGGTTGTTACAGCTCTCTTTGCTGAAAACCTTCTCCTCCCTTGGGGTGTACTCCATCTTATCTGTTCATCTCCCAAATTCCACAGTGCTTCAGCCTTCCTTAGCATGGCCCATCTCCTTCTAAAATGTACTTTCAATAAATCTTAACTTTTTATCAATCTTGCCTACCTGTAATTCTTTGCTGCCTTGGCAAGGAAGAACCTAGGGACACCACGCAACACTATCTGACTGCCACCCCCATGTCACTCGGGTTACGCAGGATTTCACGTCACCCCAGTGGTAGGTAACAGAGAGAAGAAGGGAAGGAGAAGGGAGAGAGGGAGAAGAAGGGAGGGAGGGAAGCGAGAGGGAGGGAGGGTGTGTGTGTGGGAGAGAGCGAGCGAGAGCTAGAGAGCCTGTAGTCTTATATTCCACAACTTTCATCAGACTCCCATCTTTTTCTTAATGAAAATTATTTCAGATCTAATATTGTAAAAAGGAATGTCTTACCCTGCTATTGGATCTACTGCTATTGCCTTAGGATTATGAAGCTCCAGATCAATCAGGGTGACACATACAGAACCATTGTAGTTACAAACAAAAATTCGGTCACTGATATGGTCCACAAAATAGAGATTTCTGGTGAGCCAGTCAATCGCCATGTGTTGCACATCTGAAAAACACACACACAAAATTGTTGAATTATAGATCAAGTATCATAAGCCGACAAGTACACAAGTACACAAGTCTGCCCAAATTGTCACAGAGGACTTTTCAAAAGTATAGGTAGCTTTGTGACAAAATAAGTGACTTAATTATTCTATAAAATAATGACTACTTTTTGATACTTTTCTTCTTGCCATCTAAGGACTGAGAATGACCAAGACAAATGGACAAAGAGTTTCTAAATCATGAAATCTAGGTATTTACAATAAAATCTTTCTCCTAGGTTTTGCATTTGCTTGAAATACTTCATTCATTCCAATAGGCATAACTGGTTCAAAGACACACCTAAACTCTTTAGTAGGAAAAAAAGTAAAAAAAAAATTTGAACTTAAAGAAAATCCTTATTTTCAGATCTGTTTCTGTTACAAAAAAGAGGGGCAGAGAAGGTGGAAAACATCTGTAAGATCTCTTTGTTTACAAAATGTATTCAAAACTGGGAAATAAGGCAAAAGGCAGGGTGATATGTTCTTTCAATGGCATATGTAGGCATTGTAAAAAATAAAACAGGTCTGCTCAAAGTTAATTAATTCTCTAGAAGAGTGATGTTTAATAGTACTTTCTGTGATGATGAAAATATTCTATTCCTATGCTGTTCGATAAAGTAACCACTCGCCAAATGTGTCTAGTGAGAACTTAAAATGTGGCTAGTGTGACTGGAAAACTGAATCTTTACTGTACTTCTTTTTAGTTAATTCGAATTTAAATTATAAAAGTGTAGATAGCTATTGGCTATTATGGATAGTGCAGTTCTAGAAGAATGTACGTGTTTGACTTTAATAGTTTCTATTTGATTAGATCTATACACTGTGAAATTGCATGCTAATTTTGTAGATATTTATCTGGTAGAAAGGATAATTGCAAAGATTATGGTTTTATTACCCATTCCATTAACCATTTTTATACCTAACCAACGAATCTTATTTAAACATTCTTTTAAATAAGAAATATCAAATTCCACTTATGTGCTTAGATCAGCGACATTGGTCTGTTTCTCTCAATAATGCCATAAATACATACATTTCTGGTCCTATTCATTTCTATATTTTATGGCCCTCATGTTTTTATCTATGGAAATTATTCTTTGATATCTCTTTGTTCAACCTTACTATGGATCTATGTTTCATTGAGTAAGAAATTTCCTTCTGCAATCTGAACCTAAACATTCTTCCTACTCTATGCTTCAAAATATGTTCTTAGTAGCATGCTGCTTCAGTGAATGATATGCTCTCAACAGAAAGACTAATATAGATAGATGCATGTGCCATCATTATCATTCATGATGCTATATTGTCAAAGCAAAATAGAGAAAGTAGCAACTTTGTGGAAATTTCTATCATGCCTTACAAGGTCAAGGATAAAGTAGATATTGCATTAACTGGATACACATTTTCAAGCTATCAATTACAGGTTCATTCTAAACTACACAGTCTTTATGGAAGTATAAACATCTAAATGGTCCACAAATCACATGAAAATTATTTTCAACCAGTTCAGCAACTAGGATTTTTAAAAATCTGAACTATTTCTCTGCCTCTAGAAATCTGTAAATATAGCTTTGTTTTGTTTTTTATTCTTTTTGTATTATTGTATTATGCAGAGCACAGAACCCATTGTTTCAAATGTCATTTTAAATACGTTGGATTCAGATAAATTATATGCCAGAGTCCATTCAATGACCCATCCTTCATGTTAGGCATACAGTTGGTTTAGTCTGTGATTGCAATTTCAGACAAAAGAGCTGTTTGACAGCATTCACACCTTCTTTCAACTCTGTATGTTACAGAAAGATTCTCTGCTATTGAAACAATCGGTATTGTTAACAACCATCCAAGTTTGAAGCAATAAGTTCTCACAAAAGAACCTAATAATTAGCCACACATTTAGTAATTGTGGGAATTGGTTTTGTTTCCTTTTCTTATATTAGTAGTTTCTATCTGATTTTAATGTAACTTTTATTGATTGAAGATTTGAGGCAATTAGAATTCAAGTCAGCAAGCCAATCATAGGTAGGAGGTAGGTAGGTATGTAGGTAGATAGATAGATAGATAGATAGATAGATAGATAGATAGATAGACAGACAGACAGACAAGTAAGTATATTTGGCTAAAACGATTTGAACATTTTAGGAGATAGATGAATTTTCTAGACAACAGATTCAGTATTTTATTTTCATTTTGCTGATATATAACAAAGTTCATAGGAAGTTGCTGACGATAACTGCAATCATTTTATGACATCGCATTACCAAAAAAGCTAAAATTTTAGTAAGATCTTTATTACTTTATTGTTAAATATGTTCTTGTTATCATGTTGTCTAGTTAGCTTATATTTTACTCTTCAACTGAAAGTCACTGGGATTTCAGCCTTACTGTTCTTTTGAAATGGATCTTATTATGGTCCCTCAGAAATTCTTAATTGCCAAAAGCAAAGGTACTTTTCTGCTCATAGTTATAAAATATTAATACTGGTAAAATTTTAAAATATAATAGAAATATTAAAAGTATTTTGAAACTTGTAAAGTATTACACAAATATAAGTAAACATTAACAGTTTCTAAAACCCAATACTTATTATGTCTAACAACTTAAAGGTGTACTCAGAAATTAATCAAAAAATTCATAGGAAAAGTAAAAAGAACAAAAAATACAAAATCTTACAATAAATTATAATTGAACAAAATGTTACATCAAAATTTTCATTGTGTTGTAAAGCAAGTAATTAATTACTAGAGTTGGTGAATGTGGAACTTAAACATTTTTAACTTGCTAAAATATATAATTAGTGCCATGGACTGAATTGTTTTCACATGTTGAAGTTTTAACCCTCAGTACTTCAGAATGTGACTGTATCTGGAGATAAAGTCTTTAAAGAAACTATTAAAATAAGGTTATTAGGGTAGGCCCCAATCCAATATGACTGGTGTCCTTATGAAAAGAGGAGATTAGGACACACAGAGAGAGACACCGGGAATGACTGCACACAGAGGAAAAGGCATCTGTGAACCAAGGAGAGAAACCTCAGAGGAGTCCAATTCTGCTGGCACTTTGATCTTGGCCTTCCAGTCTTCAAAACTGTGAGAAAATGAATTTCTATTGTTTAAGCCACTCAGTCTGTGGTATTTTGTTATGACAGCTCTGGCAAAATAATATACCTGCTCCAATATTATTTAATAAAGCGATCCATGACACAAAATTATTTAAAATACAAGCCAAAATCTTGCTAAGAAAAAGACATATGAAAGAAATGTTGCATGTCCTTTTAATGAATGTCATACTGGACCATTGTCTAACAGGACCCCTCAAGGGTTAGTTAATTCTTCTAGGGGACATACTTTTGTTTAACTTACAATTTAATATTGATTAGGTCCCAGTCTCTATAAATTCTGATATTAATTTATATATTGATAAATTTCAAATATTTTTTGTCCAATAGAGATGAAAATGATGTCCATCAGGTAGTAAAAATAATACCAGTTTATTATCCAGTACATTAACTAGTTTTACATCTAACTTTATAATCTTAAATCAGCATATTTTTAATTTATTGATTGTAGATATTTCAGTCTCTTTTGTACTCCTTTGAACCAAACTTACCATCCTGCTGGTACTCTCATGAACGAGTTAAATGACTCTTTAGCACATGTTCACTACATATTTGTATGTCATATTTTTAACCTTTTAAAAATTATAAATTAACAAATTTTAGCAATTAATTTCGTCCTTAATTATTTGCTATGTGTTCAGCCAGCCAGAGATATAAGATTTAAATGAATGCAAAGATTAGAAAATAACATAAGTAGGTAAAGCTTGGTAAGAGAGAACTATGATGCAAACCTAGGTGATAATCTGAAAATATGTATCTACCTGAAAAGGCGAGCACAAACTCAGCTGCTTGTTTTGATATAGAAATGCTTCATTGTTTCCAAGACCACCAAAATACAAATTTCTAGATTTCATGTGAAGTCTTCCATTTTTTAAATATCCTAAACTAATTTTTTCAAATTAGAAACCATTTTATATATTAAGCAAAACCTGTTTGCAGCCAAATTGGATCAAAAGCTACTAGTGTGATTACACCAAAGCAAAGCAAACACTGTGTATTATATATTTTGGCCTCACCTTACATAGAAGTATGTTATTGAGAAAATTACTAATATCTGTAAACACCACTGTTCTTATATTAAATAAACATAATATTCAGTTTACAAGGTGGTCAGAGAATTAAATCAGACTACATTAAGAATCCAGTATAATAACATATAGTAGGTTTTCCACAAATACTATTTGCCTCCCAGAGAGAACTAAAAGACTGCCCTTTAGTTTAAGCTTTATGACTGCTTATAATATTTAGGTAGTAGAAGATGGCACAGTACCAGATAATAGAACAAATAAGTTAATTTATGCTAAAATAGACGCTCAGTAGTTGTGATAATTTTTAAATATGCTACCAAAATTTTTGATACTCTTCCTTTCTAGATGTAGATCTTAATTCTCCTCTTGAATGTGGGCTAAAGTTTTGTGACTTCATTGTACTAAATAGAATGTGATAAAAACAACAGTGTGGTTTCCAAGGGTAAGTCATAAAAGGTATTATAACTTCTATTTTGCTCTCTCTCTCTCTCTCTAGATTACTCATTCTGGTGGAAGCCACCTGCTGTACTATGAAGATACTCAAGCAATTCTGCAAAAAGGCCCAAGTCACAAGGAACAGAGCACCTATTGCCAACAGTCACAAGAATGGGCTTGGAAGCCAGTTTTCTAGCTCCAATTAAGCTGCTGCTGGATACCTGAAGTCCTGGCTAACATCTTCATTACAACCTCATGAGAAACCCTGGGACAACCACCCAACTAAACAACTCCTGAATTTCTGATCCACGGAAAGTATAAGATAATAGATGTTTGCTGTTTTTAAGTCACTAAGTTTTGGGGTAACTTGTTATATAACAATAGATAACTAATACAGTAGTCAAATCCCTGTAGCTTTTATTATTTCTTTTATAGAGTGAATATTACCTATTTTTTCAATCTATTTTTCAATTACATCCGGCATACAATATTATATCAGTTTCAGGTGTACAACATAGTAATTAGACATTTATATATCTTACAGAGTGATCACCCTGATAAGTCTAGTATCCATCTGATGCCATACATAGTTATTACAATATTGACTGTATTACTTATGTTATATTTTACATACCCATGAGTATTTGTAACTACCAATTTGTACTTCTTACTCCCTTTCCCTTTTTCACCTATCTTCCAACCTCCCTCCCGTCTGGCAATCATTACAATGTTCTTTGTATCTATGAGTTTGTTTCTGTTTTACTTGTTCATTTATTTATTTATTTATTTAGATTCCACACATAAGTGAAATGATTCAGTATCTGTCCTCTGTTTGACTTATTTCACTAAACGTAATACCCTCTAGAGCTATCCATGTTGTTGCGAAAGGTAAGATTTTGTTCTTTTTCATGGCTGAATAATAGTCTGTTGTATATATATACCACTTCTTTGTCTATTGATGGACACTTAAGTTGCTGCCATATCTTGGCTACTGTAAATAATGCTGCAATGAACATAGGAATGAATACACATATCTTTCTGAATTAGAGTTTTGAATATCTTCAAATTTCTGTAGCTTTTGAAGCTAGACTTCATTAGCTTTCCATAACTTGAATGTCATTTTTAGACTTACAACTGAACTAGTCTATTCCATTGACTATTTTGGTTCCCTTAAATTACCTGTAGTGAAGCTTAATGCTTAAACACAGAGGATATTCCATAAATGTGTATAAATGAATTCTGGAAAATTTAAAGATAACATCTTGAAACTTTCTACTCTAATTTTGCAAAGTGTGGTTCAATGCTGAAACAAATTCATTTGGCCATAATCAAGATCTGCATCTCTTATATGAGCCCCTTATCAAGAACAATAGTCAGATAGTATTAGTGTTATGAAGAAAATAAAACAGAGTAATAACTTACAGGAGTAATGGTCACAGGAGGTATCCTGAGAAGGATGATATTTGGACTGAGCACAGAATAACAAGATGTTAACCATGTAGAGATTGGGGGACAGGGTCTACCAAGCAAAATAAGATTGGGATATTCTAAAAATGAGGAGGACGTTTGGGGGAGCCATATCATAGCTAAAATATAGATAAATGAAGAGATGAAGTACCAGATATTGGCAGGGGTATGTAAACTACAGTAAATTGATGGTTTTTATAATAATTGCATTGTAAAACCGGAGATCACTTTGTCTTAAATGAAATTTTTATTTTTATCATACAGTAAATGTACATGATTTTAAAAATCAAACATTTCATCAAGGCTTAGAGTGAAAAACAGCAGTATCCACTCCACCTCTCTGTATTTTCTTCTAATTGTTTTAGCTATTTCAATTGTATTTACTTTCATAATTCTATGTAACATGTTTCTACTACAATTTTAAAGTTTTTAATTTATATGCATAATCTACTGACTTTTTAATATACAAGATTAGGATTTAATTCTAATACTCTTCTATACACATATATACATTCATACTTTCTCTCCCATCATCTTACCAGGATATTAATTTTTAGTTAAATTAACATTCGATGTTTATATAATTATGGCTATATAATATTTTGTTGGCAGGTGAAGAAAGTATTTTAATATGATTATACATCCTTCCATGAACCACTTTTTTAAAGATTTGACTTTTTCTTTTTTTCTTTGTTATGTAATTCATTATTGCATAATTCTATAAAAGAACTCTAAAACTCTTCCCTAAATGGAAAAAAAAGAAAACAGTAATTTATTAATTTCTTCTTTTGGCTTTTGATATCCTTCCTACTTCCTGCCAATCCGTACTTGGCTTGCTCCATAGCGATGATCTTGGGGCTCCTTTTATCAGACCAGATACTTATTGTTTAACTGCTTCAGAAATCAAAGATCCTATTTTCTGCTAATGAAGATAAGTTATTCTTGGCTATGGGAAATCTAATAGTCTTGCTATTCTAAAAACAAGTTCTTAATCCTCTTATTACTAGCCTTATCTTATATCTCCATCTTCAGAGGTGTTCAGATTCTTTATTTCTTAGCTTTTCTGTGGTTCTTCATCTTGGCACCCCATTTGCACTCAGCAAAGAAATATTAAACCTAATAAATTTATCATTTATCTGCTCTTTATTATCCAAATTATCTCATATACTTTGTCTCTTCTCTCTTTCTTTTTGTGTTTTTGGGTTAATACAATTAAAGGTATTTCTTTACTATATTTACAGTGAACTTCTAAAAAAGAACACAAATAATTTTGATCGATCTGCAGTGTTTAGCAGAAAGTCTCTGTGGACAGTTTTAAGCAGAGAAGTTAGACATCTGTTTATCATTTTAAAAAGATCATTCTGACTGCTATGTGGATAGAAAGAGATAAATCTGAAAGCAGGTGACCAGTTAGTAATATCTTGAAGTTCCAGGAGAGATATGGCTTCAAAGAGTATCAGAGCAATGGTGAGGTTACATGGCATATACTCACTATATTTCTTTTGTCAACTTTCTCCTTTAACGCAAGCTACAAGCTAATCTTATTTCCTATAGTGGATGCATTTAGAAAAGATTCCAGAGTTTTTCTCTCTTTTCAGCAAAAAATAGCTTACAAAGGTGCCTTTTTCCCACTAGGCAAAACTTTACATTCTTATTTGACCCATAACTCAAATGGATTCATTCTTCATTAAATTTTTATTCCATGCTTCCCCTCACCTCACCCCATATTAAATCTATCAGGATACTATAAGACCTTCACTTGAAACTATGCGCTTCTCATCTCTGCTATTACTCTTCCTGGTCAAGACACTATTTTCTCTCCCCTGCTGGTGGCAGTAGCTTCTTAAATGGTCTCTCTACTCCCCTTCTAGATCTACTGTTACTGTCTTCACAGAGCACCTACAGTAATCATTATAAAGCACAAATTATATTGTGACACAAAAGAAGAAAACAGTACTCTCTATAGTCTGAGATTCACGTTACAGTTGATTGCTAGTGAATAAAGTCTTAATGAACTCATAGATTAGGAATTTACTCTCCTGCACAAATACTTTCAATGTACATTATCAGATTTTCATAAGTATTTAAGTTTGCTTAACTTTATCTCAATTTTAAGTCAGAACTTTATGAAATAGTTCTCTTTTTAACATTTTGCCATGAACAACACCCAGAAAATGAGATGTAGTGGGCTTCCAAATTCATTTGTGTTATTGTTTCTCCCACACAGTTTTAATAAACAACAGGTTTTACTCTAAATCTTGAGTCTGTATTCTTATTTTCCAAATTACCACTCCTCTCCTTAAAATCTCCAATGACTTTGCACCACACTTAGCATAAAATCCAGTCTTTTACATAGCTTACAAGGCTTCTAAACCACTGTTTTACTTTATATCTATTTACCTTTCTCATTCTACTTTGGTCGTACTGGCCTCCTTAATTTTTTTTTAACCTTCAAAGAAAGCTTTAACCTTAGGACAACTGTACTAGATCTTCATGACAAAAGAGTATTTGAATATGCATAGCTGTGCTCTCATTTTGTTAAGGTGTTCATTCCATTGTCAGATTCTCAGGATGGCCCCTCCTGACAAGTCAATATTAAACACCTCCTCATGTCTCTGCCCCTCACCCCCACCCCAGAAAAAGTGACTCATCCCACCAGTCAATACCAACATCCTAATTTTATTTTCTTTGTGTCATTCACAATTGATTGAAATTTACGACTTATTTATTAGTTCACTATCTCACCACACTATAATATAAACTCCATATGAGCAGGGATTCTGTATGTCTAACTCTCTGCTATATTCCCAAAGCCTAGAATTGTGTTTAGTCCATGGTGAATGCCAAGTAAATATTTCAGAAATAATACTGCTGTTCTATTCGCAATTGACTTTACTTAAGAATATCTTGTCTAAAATCTGTGCTCTCACCTCTAAATCAGTGTAGGAGTCATCTGAGATCACAGCTCCTTAGCTCTTTAATCAATTGCAATATTTTTCTTGATTTTACCTATAAGCTCAAATTTGTCGAGTCACTATTTTTTACCTAGGAAAGTTGTGTATAACAAGGATCTATATAATTTAATATGTATGAATAATTTTCTGAAAGCGCAATTAGGCAGATAGCAATTTACGCAAATGAGTTAAGTACCCAGGTAATAACAATAATGTGAAGGACAACAATGCTATATAACAGTGTGAAAGAATATTAACAACTTGTGAGCCTGAGAGAATAAGGAAGAATAATAAAGAAAAGGTTTTATACACACACACACACACACACACACACACACACACACATACACATACATATATATACACATATATATATCTATACATATATATATATCTATACATACACACACGCAAAATGTCGTACTAATAAAATATCACCACATTCATTTTTGCATTAAAACTGCCATACCTTGACATCTACAACCTTACTGCTCCTGATTCTCTAGAGCTCTTTTTTGTCTTTTCCTCTATCATTTTATGACTCTCAGAGTCATGTAACTTTGAGGCTCTTATTCTTATCCTCTAAGTAAGAAAAGATTTTCCCATGGCAATATAGAGGGATACATTAGAAAATAAAAGTACTTCTAGTTTTAGAATAAATGAAAGAGACTGTCCTGTCTTAGCTTAAGCTGTTATAATAAAGTACTATAGACTGGGTGTCTTAAACACAAATATATATTTCCCACAGCTCTGGAGACTAGAATGTTCTAGATCAAGATTCTCTCAGTGAGGGCTCTCTTCCTGGTTCAAACACATAACTTCTTTCTGTGTCCTCACATGGAAGAGAGAGAGATCTTCAGTTACCTCGCTTTTTATAAGGGTATCAATTCCTTACATGGGGCCTCTACTCTCGTTACCGTACCTAAACTTAATTACTTTTCAAAGACCGCATCTCCAAATACCAAAACACTGGGGGTTATAGCTTCAACATATAAATTTGGGATAGGGGCTCAAACATTCAGTTCATAGTATTCAGAGCAATAGAATACTCAACTCACATTTCTAATAGTAAATTCTGAATTATTTATAAGAATTTAAGAGGTATATATAAGGCATATAAATTACATAATAGCTCAATGACCATCTTAGGTCCAATTTTAGATGAAAAAAATATCTAGTTTTAAACTTTGGTTTTCATGTGCTAACATAACTTGATTTCTGACAAAGCCTAAATATCATTATTAATCTTAAGATTTCTTGTTAAAGTTCCAACAAAAAGTTCTAATAAAAATTAAGATTTCTTGTACATCTGACTAGAATCATCTTTCAATACTTCTTAACTTTATATGATACTTAGAAATAAATCAGTTACTACATTTAATATGAACTACAAAAAATAAGTGAATAACCTATATAATTCAAAGAGTAAAAGTTGGAATATGTAGATGATTGAGCTTGAGTTTATCAAAATTATTACCTTGATTCTCCATGTAATTTTGTGTGAATATTATTTCATGGCTATAGGAAGGGCAATATTAATTGAGAATCTCAAAAAAATAGCTGAAACTAAACATATAGAATGGAATGGAACACAGATGATTTGTATAATTCACACATTAGAGAAATACTTTGCCTCAATTATCTGTACTTTAGGATCAAATATCTTTTCCCACAAATTATCTAAGTAACTGATATAATTTCCAGTGGCATTTATGTGAATAATTTGCAATCACAATGCATCCCTTTAAGTTCCAAATTTTTGTGGGGATACCCATGGATAGTTTTAATTTATCTAGTTATATTCTTCTCACAAATCAAATCCTCAAAGCTCTAAGACAGAGTAAAACTTACATCTAATACACAGGAAAGGTTACAGGAAAGCTTGGTTTCATTTTTAAATGTCTTTTATAAAATTGAACTGAAAGTGGTTCCTGTTCAGAACTTAAGAGACAACTAAGTATCTCTCTTTGAGATAACAAAAGGTAAACAGCAAAAAGATCATTTATTTTCAGAACCTGCATATATATGTCAATAGAATTCAATGATTCCATCTTTCTTTCTGCCAGACATGACCCTTTATTTATTTATTTATTTATTTATTTATTTACTTACTTACTTACTTATATTTTGATGTCCATGAACACAAATGAAATACTTGTTCCTGAAGTCACTTGAAAGGAGACAAACAATAGATTGGGTCTAATGGGGCACACTGGAAAAAATATGGAAGTCATTTTTTTTAGGTAAATTAATAATTCCAAGGAAAGATATAAAATTGTGGAAACCACACTGTGACATACTGTGAATAAAAATTATCTGAGGAGGTGAAATATAGTCACACTCACACACACACACATACACACACACACACACATGCATGCACACGCACACAGACGCACGTGCATGTGCACAAGAATGAAGCTAAACATAGTCACAACCAGTTCCTGTACTAGTTTTACTGAACCCATAGTAACTAAGGTAAAAAATATTCTATTAAGAAAATATTGATATTAACTATTCCTAGATCTTTAAAAGACACCAAAAAATTGTGCTGATACACCGGATTACCTCTATCAATGTCATTCTATCTTTTGTTCATTTGAAGAGATTGGAAAGCTTAAGACTACCTTTTCCTCACAAACCTAAGGCTGAGGTTTTGGATGTTAATTGATGTGTACTCAGAAATTTGAAAGTAGAAGAGTGAGGCCATCTTCTTGCCTGTTGTAACTTTCTGACTGGCGAGCACCACTGTTAGAAACAAAATGTTTGCTTAGTGTACTGTTTTAGTGTTCATTATACAGTTTTCTAAGTAATAAGTACTGTGGACATAGCAATAGTGGCTGTGGCTTCATCACAAGCCTTTCTGATTCCTGTGCTGCAGTTGTAGATATTCAATCTCCAGTTACCAGGGTATTAGAGGCAGCTGCAGCAATAGTAGTAGTGGGATTCTTGATTACAGCATAGTTCTTATAAAGACCTCAGAGAGAGTAGCTCCTAGAATTCAGTGTTATTCTGGATCTTTTCAAAGGCACAGTCTAGAATTCTCTCCTTTCTCTCTCAACAATTTAGAGCATTCTATATTAAAGTACTTCCTGATTCAAATAGTAAGATTTTACTATGGGCAGTGAACACACAATGCGATATATATATATATGCTTTACTGTTCAATTGTACAATTGAAACTTACTGGACTTTATTAACCAATGTCACCACAATAAAAATAAAATTAAAAAAAAAATAGTAAGGTTTTTATTCCCTGAACACACCATGGACTGATATATCAATGTCAGAAAAATTACTCTTTCAAACACAATGAATCTTCTATTAAGAAGAAGTCATAGACTTTATAATAATTTATAATAATTTATTTCAACCACCTCTCATAATTCCAAATTATCAATATATTTTTAAGCAATACAAACAACCAAACTAAGTCTTAAGGTCAAGTGAGTTATTTCATATGGATAATAAATTATTCTTACCAGTTCAGATGTGAGCTGTTCTATCAAGCCATGATAAAAATTATAAAGATTTTTATTGCTATTATTATTGTTATTTTTAGTATATAAAATAATATTTCCCAAAGATTAAAAAAGAATAAATAGACGCTTATATGGTTATAAAAGTATTATTATTATCACTCTGTGAATGTTGTCAGATTAATAACACTCTAGTACACTTTGGAGGCATGTTTTAAAACATGGATTTCTTGGGAAATTAGTCTCATTTTTGATTAGTAGTATATAAGTCTTTTCCTACCATTCGGATTTAGAAATATAGGTAGTATGATTATCTGCTTTTTTTTAGTTAACCTGGACTAAATAATTTTACTTAATATAGATAGATGATAGATAGATAGATAGATAGATAGATAGATAGATAGATAGATAGATACATCTTTAATAATACCTTGAAACAGAGAGTTTAAAATTCTCTAGATTAATTCTCACATTAAAATGACAAAAGTTACTGAGACCTAATATAACTTTAGCAAGTAAATGTTATCTGATGATAAAGACTTACAGACTATTTTAAGCACAGGTATAATCATTAGATTTGCAGTTTCTGGAACACTATTTAAGTTGCTTACCAAAGTATTAATCAGGCTTTGGGGAATTATTTAATGTTTTCCAGGCTCCCAGGAAACTAATGTTTCAATCAGAATGTCAATTTACTACTACTAACAGAGTGCTCCAGTGACACAATCACTAACAGTCACCATCTTAACAAATTCCTTCTTTGAATTACGGTATCTGAGAAACCAAATCCAAAAGTTATATTAAAAGCACAGAATCAAAGCAAAGGGAATTCCATAAACCTGAAGTTTAGGTCTTCTGAGTTTTATGAGCTTCTTAGAAAGTTATTAGAACTATACTATAGAATTCTACCTTTTGACAACTTGAATACCTGTGAATGTATCTCCAACACAATACACAATTTTTTTTTTAAAATCTTGACCCATATTTCACAAACATTTTAAAAATGCTTCTCAATCTATATCATTATCCTATCATTTGACATTGCTCTTCTACCACCAAAGGTATCTGAAACTATACTCTCATCTAACTCAAGGGAAAGTTGTTACAATTAAATGAGAAATTACTTCACATTTCTAAGTTTTTGAATGCACTATTTGATATTATCCTCAACCACAAATCATCTTTTGGGCTAGGCTCTTTTTTGGAATAAATTTTATATATGTCCAAATATTCACTGCATATCAAATTCCTCTAAGTTCCAATTCTGAAAAAGTCTCTATTTTGTCACCACAGTCTCAAAACATGTGGTATGTGGTATGCTCAGACTAAAAGCAGTTGGGCTCTTGGGAAGAAATAGCTAGAAAACTGTTGATATAGTAATTCTCTATATCTCCTTGCATACATAACACTTATGGGTTTAGCCATAGAGACAGTAAATATATAAAAAAGTAAGGGGAGGTTCCAATTTGAGTGAGTCTCCTTAAGACCTTTAAAACAATATTTCTTAGAGTAGATAACATAAAACCTTAGAAATTTGGGATGTTAAGACATCTTAGACATATATACACAGTAATACCACATTCTTAGAATCAACTACCCACAGAAAAATCACAGATACACCCACAAAAATATCAATGAAGTGTTCAGTAGTCAAACAGATTAAGAAAATCTTGTGCTAAACAAAGTAAAATAAGTACTTCACTCAAAGACTTCTCACAATCATTAACATGCTAATGTATATATAAATCTCCTACAAGGTTATATAGCATATAAAATATCCTAAACTCATTTGACCACAAAATTATTTTTCCAAGAATGTCTTGCAGAACTGGTGTCCCAAGGAACATATTTTACGAAATGGTATTATAAAAGGATTAAGGTATACTTATGAATGATTAGGTGGGTGGGAGAAAAATAAAAAGAAGCAAATGAAGAAAAGAGACAAATATTCCCCTTACATACACACACACAAATACAGGCAAACCACAAATTACAAAAAAGGCAAACTCAAGGGAAAGGAAGGGGGAAATGTTTAGATTTGGGAGGGATCCCAGCAATTATGTGAACAAGTTTTTTCATTTTAAAATAATCTGTTTAAAGTCACATAGCCAGTTAATGACAGAGCTAAGACCATATCAATTCGCCCCAAATACTATGTCATAGGAAATATAATGTCCAATTTCAAAACAAATCTGCAAATCACAAGATGTTACAATCTGAAATGAACAAACAAATAAACAAAGAAGAACCTTAGTTGAAAACTGAAATGCTAAATGTCAGTTTTATTACCTTGCTTAATTAGGCTCCTACTGCTCACCATCTTTAGATTTGATGTTCTTAATATCTTGTAAATATGTCTACATTATTAAAAAAAAACTTTAATGGTCAAGGAATATGAAAAGAAAAACATCCATTTTACTTGACATAAACCCCTCAAAAATGCAAAATAAAAAGGAAGAATGAAAATAAGCAATTATAGTACTATATTTAAAAAGAAAATATATAATTTGTCAAATAAATATAGTCAGAAATTATTTTAGTAAGCTACTTGCCACGAAAGTAATACTTTCTCTCTTTTTTTTCCTTTTTCCTTTCCTTGCCTTATTTCCTTTTTCTTCCACCAAAATAAAGTTTATCAAGACAGAAACACCAGTTTCAGTAATTAAATACTGTAGATATCAAATATATTTCATGACTTATTCATGATGGGAAGAGAATCTTATCTTTCACATTTTAGATTGGCAGGTAAAGAAAACCTGCCAAATATTACATTCTATTTGGTATATGGAACAGTAATGGGATTATCAAGAGATTCCCACTTTGATTATTAAAATTCATTAATGAAAGAAGCAGACATGTAAATCTAGACAAAAAAATACTATGAGCATAATGATTTATAAGTTCTATATACCATCAAGCAAAATTTGGAGGGCGACATCTTTGTGACTGATGAGTGAGTAAAAATATATTTTAACAAATTTATAGAAAAAATGAATAAGAACAATTGAAGTTTAACACATCTCTAATTTCTACTTTGGTGAGTTTCAAGAATGTTGCCAAATAACAATAAAATAGAAATTGAGTTCTTTGTAGCATGGCAACCAAATTAACAATAAAGACAAATTATAGAGGAACAGAGTGCTGAGAGTTTTTTTTCTTCTTTTCTTTTTAACTAGGCATTTCGGACTGCCTTTTATGATTGTGTACCGATTGTAAATTAGAATGAGCTTCTTACCACAAAGTATAAATTCATCTGATGTTAATGTAAAACTTAAGGAATAATTTAATAACAATGCCTACAATATTAAGCATATCAGAGATTCCCACTTTGATTATTAAAATCGAGACGAGAATTCTGAAGGTTCTCTGGAAATGTGTCCTCAGATCAACACCTTTGCTAATTTTAACTATTTTGTTTGTTTTGAGCAATCAATGGGTGGCTGATCACTTTGCTGAAATTCCAGGTCTCATCAGGAATGTATTGTATTAACTAGCTACACACAAACACACACACACACACACACACACACACACACACACACACAGAAGCCATATTTCAAATAAAGTCATTTTTATTTGTCCATTTAAATATGCTAACTAGAAGATAAGAAGCTTTTAAGAAATATAAAGAGTTTAATAAAACATGTATTTCTTTATAAAACAGCAGCTAACTAAAAATTTATCTCTGGGAATAGTTACAATATCTCCATGGAAGATGTGCTTTGGATTCTTCACAGATGTTTCTGAGGCAATAATATAAAACCAGTTATTGCAGTCAAGATTTTGTATAACAGTTATATCTCTACAAGATATGCTGATCAAAAAGTCTGGGTTCTAAATAGCTAAAAATACAAACAAATTAAAAACAAAAACTTTTTAAAAAGCACACTCAGTGGAGGAGTGGGAAATCTAGATCATAAAATATATATTTGTAAATCTCATTAATTTATAAGAATATATATACATATATTTTAGAATGGTCATATTATCCTTTCTTTGGTGCTTATCTAGGAGATGACCAATTTCTGAACTTTTTCCGAAGGCATGCTAGAATTAGAACTGATAAGTTGTTGAACATACTTCTCTGGTAAAAAATGAAAAGCATAAATTCCTAGGTTCAAGGTAGCTGGCAGAATTTCTCAGAGGTCAAGAGATATAAGGAACATCCTGACACTGTTCTTCACTTCTTACCCCAAAGGGCATCTGGGGCCTTGATAATAACTCAGTACATAGGATTGGGATGGGAAGCACATCCATCACTTCATGCCTTCAAGGATTTAAATAGAAAATAGCAGAACTTCCTTCCTAAGAAAAAGTCTAACCAGACTGAGAGAAGGAGAAGGGTTAAAAAGTCCATTGTGTTCTGTTTGATCGCTGCACTAAAAATCAATTGACCTCTATTGTAAGAGCTTTGTTTCCCATACTGTTTAATTATAATGGCCTTGAGGGTGGGGAGACAAAAAGTTTGGGTAAAGTTGTTCCAATGGTCACTGAGGTTAGATTCCAAAATAAATCTATAAGCACACATCCTGGGAAAGTCAGAGGGAACTCAAATAAAAGCTAGTAGTCATTGAACAGACCCAATAACTCAGAAACATCAAGATTAACATGAGAGACTATTATCTAGACACAGATCAGATGTTACATAGTCATCATTCAGATTGGTTTTCTAAATGTCTCTGGTAGTAATTTGGCATAGTCTCTCCAGAAGTTGGCTCTAACTGTGTTCCTTCTAAATCTTAACTCCTTATGCTTTACTCACATCCTACACTTAAAAGAGTCATCCATATTCGTGGAAACTAACAGGTAAACACAAAGTTAAAATATAATTCATTTGTTCTATCGTGTCCTAGGTCATATAAAAAGGGCTACTAACCTCGACTGAAAAAGTTTCGGAAGAGACATGACCTTAAATAATAAGCAAGAGATGCTTGGTTATAGGAAATGAGAACCTATTTTATATGGTGAAGAAGCAGTATATACAAATACACATGGAAATAAGAAAATAAAGTGCATTAAAGGAAATGTAAGTACTACTTTTTAGGTAGACCATGAGATTTGAATGGGAAGAGGCAAGGTAGGTTAGCTGCCTGCAAAGACAGATAATGAAGTTTTATTTTATCCTGAGGTAAATGAGGAGCTATTAAATAATTTTGATTTTAAGTAATGAAGTATCTTGGTTACTATAGCAGATTTGTAGAGATTGAAGCAGACATGTAAGTCCACATCTAACATTGGAGTGTAGAACTTCATTAGTAATCATAAAAAGGCAAATTAAAACATTGTGAATGACTTTTCACTAAACAGGTAGAGAAAGATAATCGTAGAGGAAAGTTTATAAAAATTCACGATTTAAGCATATGCTTTGTGAATAAAGTATGCCAAGTTTCTATGACAATCTTTACATTATTATGTGACACTGTGATCTAGGGTATTGCTTTAAAGTTCCATAATCTTCTTCTAAAGTGCAGACTCACTATGAGTTGACATAATATGGGACTAGTATTTCTATTATTATAGGTTGTTATTTTATCCCAAGACTATGCTTATATTTGCAATAGAGAAACAACCTGGTCATTCTTGCCCAGCCATATTTTGATTAAGAATGCTTATGAAATAGTGAAGGCTATGAAATTCTAGGCTGGGCTGAGCCAAACAGGGCAAGTAGTTCACGATCAAGAAAGGTCACTGCTTAGTATTTACTGAGACCAAGAGGTGAAGATTTCTTATTAACTTTAAAAAATTTTCACTTCTTTAAGCTTATTTTTTGTGTATAAATTAACAATTATAAACAATATATACACATTCATGTAATTTTTATAATGAAAATGAGGTCTATATATAAAATTCTTAATGCACTAAATAATATTCAGTAAATGCTGTCTATTAATATTATGTGATTGTTAGAGAGTTGCTAACTTAAGGGAAAGAAGTAAGATTGATAAAACACAGAGGTGAAGTATCAGAATTAAAAAGTTATCCAATCAAAAATTCAATTTAGTCTAGATCTAGGCAGAGATTCAAGAGAAAAAAGAAAGAAAGAAAAGAAAAAAAAAAAGAAAACCCAGAAGTTAAGTGTATAATGATAAACAATCCTTTTATTTATGGCCAGGTATACTCTTTTGGTCTAGAGCAGATTGAGACAAGCTGGTCACGTTCATATTAGCATCTTAAAAGTGATATCAGATTTTGCAGAATATTAAAGAATCATATGTAGAGTATGGAAGTGTCTACTGTCTACTTGAGAGAGAAAGATCTGGTCCTGAATCATCTTCCTTAATAAGGAATTAACCCAGGAAATATTCTTATCTGTCTCAATTATCTCTGTGCATTTTGTTTTGATGAAATAGTATAACATCACTACATTGTGAACCCCATTATTTTTGTTGATTGTGTGTCTGTGTATCTGTGTCATTGCCACAGTACTCTCCAAGAAAAAAAAAATTGGGGGAAATAATTAGTTACTGCAAATGTGCTTTATTTGAATACATTATCTGAGAACCAATTTTGCTTACAAAAAATTTACTTCCGAAAATTTTCCTTGGAATTTACAACTTTTAGGCTAAAATGCTAGATAATAAATATCAGATATCTTTAAAAAGAAGAAAAAATTCAATAAGAACTATAATCTCCAACATTTTCCCAATGTGCTTTGGTTAATATAATTTATTGAGCATATTATTATCATTCTTCTTCATTCTCTCACCATATTACTTAAGAGTAATTCTCAGTGTTAAAGGTAGGCCCCTCTAGGTGGCCAGATCAGAATCATTTTGTAGGCCTTTTCAAATGATACAGCCTTCTTCACAACTCACCTTGTCCAGTCCCCTCCAAAATTCTTATACTTCTTTCCCATTTAGAGACTGTTTTTGTGAACCACTGTTACTAATGTTAGTGCATCTAATCAATTTGCCTGGCTAAAATAATAATTCAGATCTACTGGAACAGTGTGGAGTTCAACAAAAGCTATGATGTCTGACCCAACTCAGATTGTATGCTGTTATCTTGTTTCCCAGAGTTTCGTTTATTCCTTCAGCCTAAAAGGAAAAAAATAGTGCATACAGTCATTTAGCACAGTCGATAAGTTGTAGATATTACTATTTGGGGAAGATTTGGGAAGTTCTTTGGAGGGACTAGTATTTGCCTTTTTAGTGTAGAAGAAAGAACATGGGATTTAGATATCCCATCTCTGCCTTCTTTTTAGTCACTCAGTATTATCTAATACAGCTGTACTTAACATTTTGTCTTTTTTAAAACAGGAAGGGCATACCTCTCCTACTTACTCCACAGAGATATCTGGGTATCAAATGAGATGAGATAAACAATAAAAAATTTAATATTGCAATTGTTTACTAATATATTATTATGTATTTTATTTTATTTTTTTTCCGATTTAATTCTGGTGCTTTAATGTATATTTACATTTCAACTGCTTAATTAAATTATAATTATAAAAATGGCAATATGCATTTTATAAGAATTTAATTGCCATTCAGAAATTGTTCTCCATATGTTATTTGCAGATAAGCTATTTGAGTATTTGTAATCAAGGTCAGCAGTCTTGGATGCATGTTTCTCTTTCTGTTTAGAAGCATTCAGTAACTCTCTTCCTAATGTTACTAAATTCTTGAGTTTATTATTATTTTTTTAATTTTTGTCATTTCTAAATATTTTTATTAAAATGAGTATAAAGTCATTCAAGTGTTTTTTTATGTATTACTAGACTTCATTTTGTTCTTTTATTATTATTATTATTATTATTATTATTATTATGACATTTGTTAATGAAATCCAGTAAGTTTCAAGTGTACAATTCAACAGTAATCAAATATATTTTGCATTATATGTTCTGTCACCACATATTTGACCCTTTTTGTCCCATTTAACTCCCTCCTCCCCTCTACTCTCTAGTAACCACTAGTCTATTGTCCATGTCCAAGAGTCTCTGTCATGTTGTTTGTTGCTTTTAGGTTTATATCCTACATACAAGTGATATCATGTGATTTTCAACTTTTTCTGTCTGGCTTATTTAGCTTAGCATGATTATCTCGAGGTCCATCCGTGCTGTCACAAATGGCTGTATTTCATCTCTTCGTATGGCTGAGTAATGTATATATGTACCACATCTTCTTTATCCAATCGTCTCTTGTAGGACACTTCAATTGTTTCCATGTCGTGGCCACCATGAATAATGTTTCTATGAACATCGGTGTGCAAATATCTTTTTGGATATATGTTTTCAAGTCTTTGGGATAAATACCCAGCAGAGGGATTGCTGGATCATATGGTAGCTCAAGTCTTAGTTTTTTGAGGAACCTCTATACTGTTTTCCATAGAGGGTGTACCAATCTGCAGTCCCACCAGCTGTATAAGAGGGATCCTTTTTCTCCACATCCTCTCCAACACTTGTTATTACTTGTCTTATTGATAACAGCTATTCTAACAGGTATGAGGTAGTATCTCATTGTGACGTTGATTTGCATTTCCCAATAACTAATGATATTGAGTATCCTCTCATATGTATGTTGGCTATCTGTATGTCTTCTTGGGAGAAGTGGCTATTTAGGTCCACTACCCATTTTTTAATTGCATTGTTTTTTTGTTGTATAAGTTCTTTGTATGTTTTGGATATGAAGCCCTTATCAGAAGTGTTGCTTGCAAATATATTTTCCCATTTGGATGGCTGTCTCTACATTGTTGAAGGTTTCTTTTGCAGTGCAGAAGCTTTTTAGTTTGATATAGTCCCATTCATTTATTTTCACTTTTACTTTTCTTGGGTTTGAGATCAAAAACATAAAATCCTCTCTAAGTCCAAGGTCCCTGAGTTTATTTCCTACGCTTTCTTCTATGCATTTTATTGTTTCCAGTCTTATGCTCAAGTCCTTAATCCAGTCTGAATTAATTTTGGTGTGTGGTGATAGACAACAGTCTAGTTTCATTCTTTTGAAGGTGGCTTTCCAGTTTTCCAGCATTATTTATTGAAAACGCTGTCCTTTCTCCACTGTGTGTTTTTGGCTCCTTTGTTGATAATTATTTACCCATATAAACATGGATTTACTTCTGTAATCTCAATTCTGTTCCACTAGTTTGTGTGTCTCTTTTTCTGCCACATCATGTCATTTTGATTATTGTCACTTCATAGTATTATTTGAAATCAGGTAGAGTGAGGCCTTCAGCCTTATTCTTTTTTCTCAAGATGGCTTTGGTGATTCAGGTTTTTTTGTGCTTCCATATAAATCAGATGATTTTATTTATCTGTTTCTTTAAAGAGTGCCAATGGGATTTTGAAGGAGATTGCATTAAATCTGTATGATGCTTCAGGTAATTAGGTCATTTTAACTATGTTGATTCTTCTAATCCAGGAACACAGACTATCTTTCCATTTCTTTGTATCTTCTTCAATTTCTTTCAATAGAGTCTTATAATTTTCATTATATAGGTCCTTCACATATTTCATTAGATTTATTCCTAGATATTTTAACATTTTTATTGCAATTGCAAAAGGAATTATTTTTTCCACTTCTTTTTCTGATATTTCATTAGTAGAGTATAGGAATGCTATGGGTTTTTGAACATAGATTTTGCATCCAGAAACTTCACTATATTTGCTTATTATTTTTAGTAGTGTTCTTGTGGAGTCTTTAGGGTTTTTATATAGAGGACATGTCATCTGCAAATAGTGATGGTTTGAATTCTTTATTTCCTATTTGGGTGCCTTTTATATCTTTCTCTCGCCTGATTGCACAGGCTAGGACCTCCAATATTGTATTGAATAATAGTGGCAATAGTGGACAGCCTTGCCTTATTCTTGATCTTAGAGGGAAGGTATTTAGTTGTTCACCATTAAGTATAATGTCGGCTGAGGGTTTGTCATACGTGGCCTTTATTATGTTAAGATACTTTGCTTCTATACCAATTTTGTTAAGTGTTTTGATTATAAATGGATGCTATATCTTGTCAAAGACTTTTTCTGCATCTGTTGATGTGATCGCACAATTCTTATTTTTTAATTTGTTTATGTAGTGTATCACATTAATAGATTTGTGTACGTTGAACCATCCCTGTATCCCTGGGATGAAGCCCACTTTATCATGATATATAATCTTTTTAATATGTTGCTGTTTTTGATTTGCTAGTATCTTATTTAGAATTTTTGCATCTGTGTTCATGAGATATTGGTCTGTAGTTTTCGTTATTTGTGTTATCTTTACCAGGTTTTAATATCAGAGTAATACTGACCTCATAAAATAAGTTAGGAAGTACTGCATGCTCTTCAATATTTTGGAAGAGTTTAAGAAGAATAGGTATTAAATCTTCTTTGAATGTTTGGTAGAATTCTCTGGTGAAGCCATTTGGTCCTGGACTTTTACTTTTTGGTAATTTTTTCATGATTGTTTTAATTTCTATACTGCTGCTTGGTCTACTTAGATTTTCCGGTTCTTCTTAATTTAGTCTAGGAAGGTTGTATCATTCTAAGTGCTTGTTCATTTTTTCTACGTTATTAAATTTGATGTTATATACTTTTTCATAGTATTCTTGTATGATTCTTAGTTTTTCTGCGGTGTCTGTCATGATTTCTCCACTTTCATCCTCAATTTTGTTTATTTGTGTCCTTTCTCCCTTTTCTTTAGTGAATCTACTAGAGGTTTGTCAATTTTATTAACCTTCTCAAAGAACCAGCTCTTTGTTGCATTTATTTTTCCTATTTTTTTTTTCAATTTCATTTATTTATGCTCAAATTTTGATTATTTCTTTCCTTCTCCCGACTTTACGCTTCATTTGTTCCTTTTCTAGTTTTTTAAGATGAAGCATTAGGTTGTTTATTTGAGCTCCTTCTTGTTTTTGGAGATAGACCTGTAATGATATGAACTTTTCTCTTATGACTGCTTTTTCCAAGTCCCCAAAATTTTGATATGTTGTACTATCAGTATCATTAATTTATATGTATCTCTTGATCTCTCTTTTTATTTCTTATCTGACCCAGTCATTCTTTAGTAGCATTTTGTCTAATCTACATATATTTGTGGTTCTTCTCGCTCTCTTCTTACAGTTGATTTCCAGCTTCAAAGCATTATGATCAGAGAATATGGTTGGTATGATTTCAACCCTCTTATATTTGTTGAGCTTTCTCTGTATCTCAGTATGTAGTCGATTCTTGAGACTGTTCCATATGCACTAGAGAAGAACGTATAAGCAGTTGTTTTGGGATGAAAGGCTCTATAAATATCAATTATGTCCAGTTGATATGTGTCATTTAAGGATGTTATTTTCTTATAGGTGTTCTGTTTGGATGATCTGTCCATATCCAACAATGGGGTATTTAGGCATTCTACTGGGATAGTGTTTTGGTCTGTTTCTTCCTTTAGTTCTGTTAGTAATTGCTTTACATATTTCAGGCTCCCTGATTGGAGCATAGATATTAATAAGTGTTATGTCTTCTTGGTGCATGATTCTCTTTATCATTGAGAAGTCTCTCAGCATCTTTCTTTACCTTTTTTTATTTTGAAGTCTATTTCATCTGATATTAGTATCACTAGTCCCACTTTTCTCTGAATACCATTTGCTTGCAATATCATTTTCCACCTTTTCACTTGGAGTCTATATTTGTCTTTGGAAATACATGTATCTCTTGGAGGCAGCATATGGTCAAGTTTGTTTTTTGATCCAATCTGCAACTCTGTGCCTTTTTATTGGTGAGTTCAGTCCATTTACATTTAGAGTGATTATTGAAATATAAGGTTTTCCTATAACCATTTTATTTGGTAGCTCGGTGTTTCCATTACTTCCTTTCTATCTTTTTTTGGGGGGAGGGGAGGGTTGTGGGTTTTCCCTGTGGTCCTTTTTGTTTTATGTTATGTACTTCAGTACATAATCTTTGGTGTGTGGGTTACCATTATATGTAAAGGATCAATATATAGTTATAGTAGTCCATTTTCTTCTGTGTGTGCCTTATCTCCATTCCCCTTTGCGAATCCGGATCTTTGAATTCTCCTCTTTCCTATTATTGTTGTCTCATTTTACCTCTATGTATGCTGAATGTTCATTACTATCTTGCAATAGCAAACCTCTTCTTATTGTTTGAGCTTATATAGCTTGTTCTTAATAAGGGTTGCACTCCTCTGCCTCTATCTGCCTATTAGTCACCTTATTCATAGTTATGATTTTTTTTGTCATCTTATTTTAGGTGAGCTGACCCCTTTCAGTATTTCCTGTAATGCAGGCCTCATAGTGTATGTCTTGAAAAGTCTTTATTTCTCCTTCATATCTAAAGGAGAGCTTTGATGGATACATTATTCTTAGCTGGTAGTTTTTTTCATTTAATAGTTTGAATATTTGATTCCACTCCTTTCCGGCTTGTAAGGTTTGTGCTGAGAAGTCTGACAATAATCTAATGTTTTCCTTTATAGGTTACTATCTTCTTTTCCCTGGCTGCCCTGAAATTCTTTCTCTGTCATTAATTTTTGACAATTTTAATATAATGTGTCTTGGAGAAGGTCTCTTTGAGTTGAGATAATTGGGTGTTCTGTTGACTTCTTGAATTCCAAACTCCAGTTCATTCCTTAGGTTTGGGAAATTCTTGTCACCTATTTGTCTGAAAATGTTTTCTAATTCCTGCTTCTTTTCTTCACCTTTGAGAATGCCCATTATTCTTATGTTTCCTGTTGGTATCAGCTAGTTCTTGTATTTCTCTTTCATTATTTTTCATTCTTTGATCTCTCTCTTCTTTCTTCTGATTTATTTTTAGATTTCTGTCTTCGATATCACTGATACTTTCCTCCATTTGGCTGACTCCATTTCCCAAGCTTGCTATTTCATTTTTCATCTCTTTTAGTGTGTTCTTCATCTCTGGAAGTTCTATTTGGTTCTTTCCGAGAGTTTCAGTCTCCTTGCTAAAGACCTCATTTTGTTGATCTAGTTGTTTTTTTCAACTCCTGGAATTGTTGTTATGAAGTATTTTCGATTTCATTGAATTTTTTGTCAGAAGTAGCATCCTGAATTCTCTGTCATTTAAGTTGCATAATTCTATGTCTTTAAGCTTATTTTCTGGAGATTTTTTTCTTTCTTTCTGAGCTGCCTTGTCACCTTGGCTGTTCATGGTGTTTAATGAACTATTTCTCTACTTAGGCATTAATGGAAGTGTGTTCTGCTTCCCCCCCACCCACCCCCACCCCCCAGAAAGAATTTTTAATTAATAAAGGTCTCTCTCTAGCCTCTTCCTAAGAAGGTTTTATTTTCTTTTGATTTCCAGTAGATTGTGTCTAAGCTTCTTGGATCCCTGCTTTGAGCCTGAATAATGCCTTTCTTATTTCTTATAAATATTCATTCATGCTTGCTACCCTCAGACTCAATCCCTGTCAGTGTTGGATACAGTTTCAGTAGTTTTGCTCAAATTCCCCTGGGACTCTGCAGGTTCATTCTTGGAAGATATGGAGAGGGGTGCCTTCTGAGTTGGAGGATGAGGGATTGTTGTGGCTCAGCCTCTCATTTTGCAACTTTGGTTGGTAATAATCAGCTGTTGCCTCTCTGCCATTCCCCTGTTGCTTTCTGTCCTGATTCCTGGGCTCTGCTGCTGCATGGAGCTCACAGATCTCTCAGGCAGGGCTGTTCAAGGAACCTGCCGCCCCTTCTCCCCTCCACCTCCTTCTGCAAGGAGCTCCAGCTGTGAGAGGCAGCTTCTTTGTTTCTCCCATTCTACCACACCACTCCCATGTTTCTGACCTGTGGTAGTTCTTATTTGCAGATCCCTCGCTCAGACGTGCTAATGTGCAGGCTGGGCATTAATTGTCGAGTTTTAGATGTTCAGCTTATTGTTATTTCAGGGGGAGAGATCTGAAGACATCTCTCACTCCACCATGCTTCTGATGTCCCTCTTATTATTATTTTGTGTTTAAAATGCAAGTCAGTTTGACTGATAATTATTGATTTTCTCCTCATGGTAATCCTTTGAAAAATAAAATTTTTATATGGTTTTTGAAAAAAATGTTTCCTATAGGTAAATTCAGAGAAAAGAGTCTAAAAATAATGGGATAGGGACAGCTAAATAGATAATGTCTGAAACGATGGATAGTGACAGGTATTCAGGCATATTCTCATCGCTTTACTCTTTTTGCTTATATGGTGTGACAGAAATTTTATGTAATTATACATGCAAAGGATATTCATATTTCATTATTAACTCACAAATTGTCATGGTAAGTGCAGATCTCATCTTATCCAATGGCAGCTGCTCTGTGACATGCTGATGAAATACATGGCTTACAAGCAATGATAGAGGAGCCCAACTCTGTTCACACCTCTGCCCCACTCTCATCTTTGAATTACTTCCACACATTTAATCATTTTTTTTCTAAAGTGACTGAAATTGCTTCATTAAAAATATTAAATTTAATTAAAATATTTTCATTGCATGTATTTTTATTGTTTAAAATGAATGTTCTATTCAGCGTTTGAATAAATTGTTTTAAAACAGTGATTTTTCTAGATTTGCCAAGAGTTGTTTTCTAAAGCAAATGAAATCTAAACCAAAAATTATTTTCCATAAATATCTAACATGCAATTGCTGGACTATCCCTAGAGTTACTGAAAAAGATAATGTAGTTTTAAAATTACATATTAAAGAAAAGATTACTACAATTATTAGGGCATATTACATATATGAGAAACATTGCTAAGTAAGCTTAGAAAATAATTTTACTTAGAAACTTAGTGAATATTTTAACTATTCGACTGTCAGTATTTCATTTGTTAGGAACAAATATATTTGGATTAGTTGAGGTATTTCCTGATATGGGAGGGACTGGAGATCTTTTGTTCCATTTCCAACTGCTAGCTAAGCCAATGTCTGAAATACTCAAATCACATGGCAGCATTCCTTGTACTACTTCTACTTGTTATTTACTATTTATTATAAAATATTATTTCTCCATAGATTCCATGAATTAGTCATTGTACCATTGCTTTCTCTGGGCATTTTGGTTCACTGCCACAATAAATGACTATCAATTGTTTTATTTAAGAGGATCTTGAAAGCGTTAGATTCTATTTGTTAAACATTTATTTCTGTTCATTTAAGTATAGAAAATCATACAATTATATTCATTTTTCCAATTTTGCCACTGATTTATTTAATCTAATCATGATTATATAACATTAAAATATACTATTTTCTTGTTTAATAAGAATCAGTGACCAATCTTTTTGATTATATACCAAAAACTTTAATAAAATATGATTATTAAATTCAAATCACCAAACATTCTACATCTGAAAACTACACCTATTCTATCACAGAGCTTTCTCTTTTTTTCTTCTTAACTTAATTGTCCATTTTTCTTCATTTCTGTATTTTTTTTGTTAGCAGCATTTGTAAAAATAAAGGTTTTTTTCCTATTAATCATAAGATAAATGACTTCATCTCAAAAGTCCCATGCACATAGTTTCCCCAGGAAAGCACAAATAAGTTTTTATACTTCTATGTAGGAGGGATGGAAAGAGAAAGACAGATAAAGAGACAGAGACAGAAAGAAGATGCATGCATATGTGAGTGTGTGAGTGTGTGTGTGTAACACTGTGAGTTCAAATTTAGGGTAATATGCAGGAAGAAAAAAACAGTTATAAAAAAACAGATAAATTTGTGAATTTCTGGCATGAGAAATCAAAGTGAATCATAAATCATAAATCTTTTGCAAGAAGAGTATATAAAAACTGATTTACTAGGGTAAAAGTCAACAAACACAGGTAGTAGTTACCATTGCATAAACCTAATAGTTTCCAAGGTATTTTAACAAACACTACAGTTGATGAGGTTATAATTATCAATTCTGTTTCTTGCTTTTTAAAAAATCCCACCTTTACTATCACATTGTGAACTATCGTTCAGTGAAAAATCACAGTCCTCATCTAGGTGATACTGTAATAAGCATTAAAGAGAGAATTAAAATTAACTCTGCAATTTACCACTTACACAGTGAAACTATATGTATATGTGTAAGTATATGCAACATATGTAATGAATATGTTTATTTAAGTGCATTCATACTTTCATGCGTAGTTCTCTCATGGCCATGAACTATGCTAGAAAATCTAAGAAATCTGTCTACCAGTCCATAAATAAAATCATTAAAGGGTGGCATATTATATGAATTGAAACACTCACTGTGGAAGGATTGAATAATATTGATTGTCCATTCATCTGTTAATCTTCCTGTTCTTGTTATCTGGATACATTTGAGCTGATTTGAAGATTCTCTGGATTCAATCCAACAAATCATATCTTCATTGTAAATAAAATCCAAAGAATGAATTTCATTTCCATTGACTGAACTCAGGGTTGCCATTTTACTTCCATTCAGATAAAAAACCTCAATTATTTCGGAATTTGCAATTAACAGCATAGGTGGACTATCTGCAGGTTCTGGAATAAAAGAGAAAGAGAAATGAGTCCAGTAAAAGAGAATCAGATATTTTTTTTTTTACAATTTTGCGTTACTTATTAAGAGTTATTCTGAATTTAATGCATCTTTAAAATTAAAAAAAATTGCAAAACGTATTTATTAATAACTCTTATATAGCTTCACTATCTATATATTTCAGCTGACTTCTCTAAGGAAAACAGTCCACTGAACATTTATATTCCTTATTTCCCTAGTCATAATGTGTTGTCTAAATATGAGAATAATGCTATTTACTTTCATTGTTGGTAAATAAAGGGAGTGCTGTGAGTTGTTTTTCTAGCAATGATGATGGATCTGGACTGACCTCTCCATTACTGTTTTACAAGCTTCTCTTGCAAGCAAGGGCATGCTTTTCTGAAGTAGATGTATCAGGTCAGAAATAGATTCTCTGGAGCAAAATATGCAAAGCTCATAGGTTCATATAAAGAACACCAGTGATCTTAGCCTCATTGGCTCCTTTACTGGCCCCAGAAGCCAAATAATCACACATTCTCCTAGTGACTGGATTATGGTTACTGACCTACTTCCTTCCACATTCCTTCCCTATAGTTAGGAAAATAAGATTCTAGAGGTAAAAAACAAATAAACAAACAAACAAACAACAACAAAACTGTACAATACTACTTTTTGAACAATGCATTTTTGCTTGTGTTAGAATTGATGTGTTTTTGATGAATGAATACTAAGTGACTAGAATTTCAATACCTTTTAATATTTGATGGTAATAGTAAAATCTCATATACAATCAGTGTTGAAAGAATTTAGCTATATAATCATACTCAAAGTAGCTTTTATTTGCTAATCAGGGAACAGAAAAAAATTGAATATCTTCAACTCTTTTTTTTCTTTCCTATACCTAATGCATCATTAAATTTCTTTGACTCTAATGTCAAACATTTCAGGAATCCCACAACTTCTCAGTGACTGCTACTACCTTCTTGCAAGCTCCTATCATCTCTCAACTAGATCATTCCAATAGTCTTCTAACTGGTTTCCCCTGCTTCTATCTATGTTCTCCTTTTTTTCAGTCTACCTCAACACAATAGCCAGTTATATTTTTAAAATGCTAAGGCAGATCAAGTCAGTCTTCTGCCCAATTCCTCAAAGTAATCAGAGTAAAAGTAAAAGACCATACAATGGCCTACCCGATTTGTATTTTCATTACCTGTTTGACTTCATTTCCTCCATCTCCTTACTATTTGCACCCTGTGCCTCTTACTCCAGACACATTGTCCCTCTTCTTGTTCCTTGAATAGGCCAGGTAAGCTGCTCAATCAAAGGCTCTTCCTTCTAATTAGAATCATCGTCCTTCATATATAAGAATGGCCAATTTGCTCACCTTTTTGGGTATTATTTAATGTCACCTTTCTGTTGAGGATGTCTCTTGTCGTTTTATCTTGTAAAAATTATAAACCTCTATACTCTCTACACTACTTCTCTTCCTTACTTTTCACTTCTCATAACCAAATGTGTGTGTGTGT
>NW_006442484.1:19119382-19151659 GCF_000325575.1 Pteropus alecto
ATTTATTTATTATTTTTCTGACTTATTATATTTCAACTTGCACTGATGTGTCTCTAGCATTCAAAAAAAGCCTGCAACCTAGTGACCGTTCAATACAAATTTTCTAAATAAGTGAAAAAGACACATGGGACTCTTGCAGAGTAGAACTCTCTAGAAACATTCTGTGAAATGTTACAAAATAATTTTTTTAACCTATGATTGAAACCCAGAGAATGATAGGTTATTCAGAAAATTTTATAAAAATCGTCTGCTCATTCAAGAAACTGATACTGAGAATTATGAAAGTAGGAGAAAGCAAATGCATATACTATGACTAATATAATTAAATAAGTCTAAAGTTTTTAACTCTTATTTAATGATCTCCATCATTTCTTGTGGAAATAGGGATGTCAATTTTCTTGGGTTTTCCTCAGACAGAAGAGCTCTACGATGAGGACGATTTTGCATTTCTCCTTGCAGGTTTAACATGTCAACTCTAAAATGCATCTAAACACCTTCCATGAATATTTGAATTTTTACCCCCTAAGAAATTCTCTCCATCAAGTCATAGGTTTTTCTCTTCCTTCAGAAAGACACTAAAAGTGTTTGACTTAATTCAAACAACAAAACAAATATAAATAAATGACAACAACAAAAGGCTTAAGGAGATTATAAAATTGGTTAGCCCAACAGTTTCTTCCCAGTGGAGAAACAGACTTGTCCTAGCCTGCATAGTATAAACCAACAAAAACAAAGTCTCAAAAATGCTAAATTATTTCTATCATAAAGAATTCTCTCAGAAGTATCAGTAAAATTATGAGTTATCACTGCTTAACATAACATAGTTAAGCAACCACATCTGAGCTTGGTTTGCCAGTTGGCTTCTCTCCTAATCTCTTGAAACCATCTTGAACCATGTAATACTTGTCTGTTGCTATTCCTTAATCTGGAATTCCAGCCTTTTTTTTTTTTAACTTCCCCTAGCTCTGTTATTTTCTAATTGGCCTTGGCAGTCTTGAAACCTACTAGATTGTGCATTTCTCAGGTTATGAAGAGGTCTTAGATGGCTCTTATGAGGTTAACAAAGATATAGTGACATTGTTGTCAGTGATCATTGTCTTTATTTGACAACTAAAATGACCTTTAGTGAAATCATATCTCATTCACAAATGAATCATTATTGAAAACTTCTTTGTTACCAAGCTTTATGAGATGTCCACATGTAGACAATAATTTCTTAATTAGCTACTAGTCAGTAAATTTAAGTATCTCATAAACATTCTCTGAAGAGAAGCCGGACTACGAAGGAGGAGCACTGAGATTCTCTTGAGAAACTGAGATAAAGTGAATTAATAATCAACACAGGCAATACTTACTTGACACAATTGAGCAATCTTTGTGATTTTTATAGTGCTTTCTGAGTAAATTGGTTGATTGTTTTAATGAAAAACATATCGAACAATACCTTTAAAGCTTCAGATAAATAGAAAAGCATAAAAATAAAATCAGATATTTCATAATTTAACATAATCTGACTTAATAATGGTCATTTGACTAATATTATAAGTATCTTTTTTAATAATGATTGTCATTATTAAAAAAGATACTTATAATATTAGTCATGATATGCTATGTTGAAGTAGTATTTAATGGTCTCTGCTAATTATTAATGGTGGTTTTCTCTTTAGATAAATAAACTTAAGGCCTAGAATGGGAGTGAAAAGAAGAGAAAACAATTGAAACACAAGAAGCCACAAAAATCATCAGAAGCTAACTATATATATATATTTTTACTTCATTATGAAAGCTGGTATAGGCCTGGCAAAGGTCATTGGTCCCTAACTGCACCTCTTCTGATCTCTAATATGCAACTGACCAGAATAAATGTGATACTCTTATCAAATGCCATCCATAGAGTCAGCAGACAATTTTCCCAAAGGAACAGTAGAAACCGCATTAGATTACTTCAGTCAAAAGAATACTTACATCAACACTTAGTGAGAAATAAAAATATTAACTCTCCACATAGAAGAGATTGAAACACAAGAAAGCACTCAGTCAATATTATAAATTAGAGAACCAAGACTTAGGTTGAATAAACCTCTCCAACAGGCTGTCAGTTGATTCATTCTGGAGAAGGAAAATTGTCCTCATTCTCTTCACCACTCTCCATATGACAACAGTATAAAAAACAGTATTTTCTCTCCCAGTTACAGAGATGTGTGTTTGTGTCTTGTATAATTGGAAAGTGATTTCTTTCTATAACATATGTCATATTAATAAGTGATACAATTTTTAAAAATTGATTTAAAACTATAAATTTAAAAGAGAAGTTTAGAAACATAGGAAAGCTAATTTGACTAGATTCATAAAAACACCTATTTAAATTCCAAACCACTATAAACATATTCCTGGCAATGATATCCTTATTTTCTCATAGTCAAAAATATACTAAAAGTGTATTTATATACAATAACAATATGATTTAGACATATAGCCAATGCTAAATAAATATTTTCAGAGTGAAAAAACTTACTTTTAAGGTTTCACTTAAACTTTCTATTCTTCCATTTAATTCTAAGAATATTAATTCAGCTAGTTTTCTTTTAAGTGATCAGAAGTATGAATTCAGATACTTACAAATAAATATAAACCTTATAATTATTATGTATATAATAAATGCATATATATGTACCTATACATATATAAATGTATATCATCTAGTTATATCGTGTTCTGATTTCTCTTAATTAATCCTGCAGTTATGAATTATTATCAATTATGAAGTTCAATAGGTACACCTCAATATTTGTTGGGACAAAGATAAAAATCAATCAATTAATCAATAAAAAATCCCAGTTTCAACTTGACAAAAGGTTAAATAATAACTTGCATATAAAGTATATGTAAAGAGTCAGAGTAAGATTAAAAAGCATGAGAATAAAGTGTAATCTATATATCACAAAAAATTATTTTTTAACCGGTATGAACTTAAAATAATTGAAAGAAAAATTTTAAATGTTTTACTTTTAATTTATTATATACAAATTATATGAAGTCTTTGAAAATAAGAAAAATGTGATGAAGTTAGAAATGAGGAGTAAGAATGCTAACAACTTGTAATGAAGAATCATTCAAATCCCTTTGGAAAGTAAACTACTAATATATAAAATAAAATGAGCAATTTGTGTAGAGAATACATTTCAAAAAATCTATAATTATGCAAGAACAGAAAGTTAAATATGAAATGTTAGGAGAAAATCATTCCATTTTTAAAAGAGAGAAAAATTTTATTCAAATAATGTAATAAATTATAGATTAATGTCAACTGAACCAAGTTAAAAATACAAATAAAAGTTAGCATCATATAAGTGAAAAAAAAAAAGATATGTTTGAAATACTTTCCCTTTCTCAGACATATATGAACAAATTTGTTTCTCTGTTATCCTCTACTATTTTTTAATGGAAAAATATCTTTACTGAACTGAATGACACTTCAAATAAGGATATATTATGTCATATTTCGGAAGAAACAATTTTATCACATTTATAGAAAAATAAACATGAATCTAATTTTAATCACATTAAAATGCATTATTAGCAGTATTGGGCAAAGGCAAAATAATGTGTATTGCTACAATTATGTAATAATTTTTCTTAGTACTACCTTTTATTGTCACAAACTGTTTATATTGAACTAATTTTTGATTGGATGCAAATGCTTTTTTAATTTAATTTTATTTTTTAGTATTTAAGACATAAAGCATTCAATTAGGATCTGAAGATCTGTAAGATAGTTTGCCTTCAAGAAGTATATAATCTAGTAGAAAAAATGAGGTAAATATTCAAAAGTTTTATATTTTTGTCAGGTTTGGTACCATTCGTAAAAAAATATGTATAGCGGCATTGAGTTTCAAAGAATGTTTAGATATATCTTTCAATGGTCTAAATGTTTGTGGCCTTCAAATTTCTTATTTTGAAATCCTAATTCCCAAAGATAATGGTATTATGAGTAGTGGAGCGGAGGAACTTTGGAAGGTGCTTAAGTCATAAAGGTAGAACCCTCATGAATGAGATCAGTGCCTTATCCTTATAAAAAAAAGACTCCAGAGAAATCCCTATCTCTTTCTGCCATGTGAGGATATATGTCTGTGAATGTCTGTGGCCTGGGAAAGAGCCTGCACCTGCCCATGCTAGCACCCTGATTTCAAATTTCCAACCTCAAGAACTGTAAGAAATATATTTCTGTTGCTATAAGCTACCTGTTTTGTGGCATTTCATTATAGCAGCACAAACAGACTAAGACATATCTGTTTAGTAGAGTCAAAAGTTCCTTAATAGAAATGGCATTTGATCTCAGCCTTGCTTTAATGAAAGAACTGGAATTGGACATGCAGAAATGGAAAAAAAAAAAAAATCAGGTAGAACAGCTTTAACAAAAGCACAGAAGTGGGAAAGACTAGGACGTGTTGCAAAGTATTGACTTCAGTTTTTCAGTTTTCTGAAGGGTAGAGCATGTATGAGTGGTAGAAGTACTTCAGAATAATAATAATAATAGCTAACCCCTTTTGAAAATATTTTAGGAGCCAGACAACTGCAATTCATGCTTCAGATTTATTAGTTTATTGTATACTCACAACTTACCTATAAATTAGATGCTAATATTATCCACGTTTTATGGATAAGAAAAATTAGTTATATGGAGTTTAAATAACTTGCTTAATATCACCTAGCCACTTATTGAAAAGAATTGGATTCAAAATCACAAAGTTTATAGTAGCAGAAAAAATAGGTTGAGGAAAGATTGCATAGGTTATCGAATGTCAAAATGCTAAACATATTTAATTTGGGGTGCAATCGGAACCAGTGTAAATTTTAGAGACTATAACATGATCAAAACTATGCTTTAAGATAAAGTTGGAAATGATGCATAGGATACTGTACAGGTGAGTAGAATAAAGTGAGATGGATAAATTTCCCATTTACCTTTTTAAGCTGTTTTTGCTTTTACTTTTAAAATGGCATAGCATAATTCATATCAGATGGGAAGGTAATATATAAAAGTCTTATTTACACATTGCCTTGGTCATGGTATTCTGAAGTGAGGTTAGAAATGAGTTAGGTGAAAGAAAAAAATATCTTTGTTTCTGTTTAGATAGATGCAGTACAGAAAGAACGAACAACCATTTGTGCCAATATTCCTATTGGAAGCAGAGGTCATTGAGATAAGAGTAATCAGCAGAGAATACTTAGAGGTTTAGTAACATACTAGTCTCCATACATGTAAATAGAGAAAAGTATTAATCTTATGTTTAATTATAAGGAAAGTAACCCAAAATTATGTGTGTGTGGGGGGTGGGGGGGACTTGTGGACATAGGCATTGGCTATAGAGATTACTGAACACAAAAATGCTATTTTAATTTCTCAGAAAAAAAGGTAATAAGAACCTAAAATAAATGACATTGATTTCTTAAGTAGAGATGGGTTTATGTAATGAAATAGAAGTTCTAAATTGTAGTGATTATTTTATGTAGTCAATGAGGGATATTAATCAAAAATTATGTGGAAATTTTAGATTTGGGAGATAGTGAGAGTGATAATGTTATTAAAAGAAAATCAGAAAAGAAAGTAGGGTCAGTTTTAAGAGAAGTTGATGAGTTTAGTGTTGATACAACAGTCCAGTGTTGTGTTTTTTAATTTTGTCTTTGGCATTGTAAAAAGCTCACCATGTAAACTATTGATAAACTTAAATTAACTATAAACCTTAAATAACAACCTTAATAACCTTTTTGTTATTTAGACCTTACAAGTGAAATACTGATACCTTCATTTAGAGGATATTTCTACTTGAAATATTATGTGATGAATTGGAAGCAATGAAATATGTTGTTCCTCAGGAATAAGGATCATTTCATAAAAACAACTAAAATCAATAATATCATGCCCCCTAAAAAAAATCCTATTTTGCAAGTAATATGCCTTCTCCACTTAAAAAAAAAAAAAAAAAAATCCTATTTTGCAAATTAGCAGCCCTTACAATTCCCTGTTTCTTAAAGAGCTGGTCCGACAACGGATCAAGTTGGTATCTCCTCTATTATCCGAAAGGCCTTACTTGGCAAATGGTAAATGGTCAATACATGAATGACACATGGAGAGGTATTTGAATATGGATTACTCAATGTTTTGAAGATATTTCACTGAATAATGTTTAAAAATAATAGTGTATTTCAATAAGTAAAATGAGATAAATAATGCATCATGATTTTTAAAGAAAAATAAAATAAATTTAATTAATAACCATTGAAGGATGGCTAATCTCAAAATTTTGGAGTATAATTTATTCAAACTTTAGGTTACTGAATGAATCTTAAAATTAGCAGACAGTCTAAGAATGGTCAATTCACATTAGATACTTTTGAATTTTTTAGTCACCTTTCTAAATGTAGCAAGATGAAACTATTTTACCTATAAACCACATTCTTCCCAATTCAGATATGTCCCTCTAAGTTATAATTGGTAAAGACTGAGTTAAAATGTAATAGATATTGGGTCATTAAAATTTTGCCTTTGAACAACTCCTATTCATAAAATAGTTTCTATTTGAAAACATGGATCCTTAAAAAGCCACACTTAATTTGTATCTTAAAAAGAAAATACTGCCTCAGTATTTCCATATCCGTTTATTCATTTAACAAATATTTATTGAACACAGCTAGCTTCTGTCAGACACTGCTGTAGCTGCTAGAGATACAGCAGTTAACAAAGCTAATAGAATTCCTGTTATCATAGAGCTTATATTTTAATGGGGGAAATAGACAATAAGCAAGTAAATGAATACTATTTATTATTATTTGGTAGTGATAAATTTTATGAAGAAAGGTAAAAACATTGGTGGTAATGAGAATGTGGGCTGCTTCCTAGAGAGAATAGCACAATTTAGAATATATTTAAAAGTTTGAAACAAAAGTTTTATGAGAAAGAATGGAGTCAAGGATGACTCCAGTGTTTTGGTTTGAATAATTGGGTAAATGGCAGTGACATTAGGGAAAGCATTGTTACAAGGGGTGAGAATCAAGAGTTTGGGACACATAGAATTTGATATTTTTATTAAATTTCCAAATGTAGATATTGAGTTGGATCTCAATATCCAAGTGAGTCTGATGTTCAACAAAGAAGTCAAGATTGGTGATAAAAACTGATGAGTTTCAGTTTCTAGAAGTTCTACACAGTGTTTTTTGTTTTTTGTTTTTTGGGTTTTTTTGTTTGTTTGTTTTTAAGCCATGATACAAGCTGAGAGCACTTAGGGAATCCATAAAAGAGAAATGTCCAAAAGACTGAACACTAAATCATGCCAAAAATACTGACAAAATAAAGATAATGCAGCAAAATAAACTGAGAAAAATTGCCCAGTAAGGTGAGTGAAAAATTCTGTGAATGTGCTACTTTAAAAGGGAAAATATTCAGGAGGAGATAATGATAAGTTATATGCTAAAAAGTTTGTTCTTTGATTTAAATAAGAGGACAGCTGCCTGATAAGTTCTGGATTCAGATAGATTGCTAGATTTAATAAAGTTCAGGGTAAGTAAGTTCTTTTTTGCTTGCTTCTATTTTCTCAGAAATATAAAATGAAATCATCACCTTAGAATAAGGAAGAAGGAGGTAGATGGAAGAATTTTCATTATCTAGAAGTGGGAAAAGGAAAGTTCATTTAGTCATTTCATTGTTTTCTGACAGAGATGCCAAACTATGTAAATATATATCCTATATTTAAGATATCAATTTTCTAATATGCTATTAAAAAGACAGATTTATTCTATCTATTCAATAGTGACTATATACCAAATTTCTAGCTATTTTACTAGATATATTCCTTGTAATTTGACAATACATTGTTCTAAACTTCTAAAGGTTATTAAGATGTAGTTCATCTAATCATTTGGCAAAAATTATCTTTTATGGAAAGCACAGATGGAGGCTGTGTGAGTCCTAGTGTTAAGAGAAAATGCTCACACATTTTTAAAATTGCAATCAATACAACATATCTTCGCATCTCAGGACTAAAATTACTCTAAGCAGCTTGAGTGGGGAGAATAAGCAGAATATCAGTCATTAAAGTCAAGGGCAAGTAAGGACTCTGAGGGAAGGAATGCCAAGGACATTCTCTAATTGCTGTTATTACCTTGTCCATTACAACTGATACAGGGAATGCCTTGAAGGCTCTCTGGGCAAAAAAATTCTTACTAGAAAGAACAAAATATTCTTCTTTCCTTCAGGTTTTAAGCCCTGCTCTCCTTACTCCTTGTGGATTTAAATAGCTATATACTTCTACTTTTCCCAAACAAAGCAATAGGAAAATCATATACATATGTATATCTTTGCCTCATCTTAAAATTAAAACCCTTGTTATTTCTACAAATTTAAACACGCCTCATTTCTGTTTATTGTTCATTATATTTGTCCAAAATTAAGACAAAAAAAAGGGAGTTAATTGTAGAGCATATTATCTATCACACATTCTAAACTAAGGATTTAATTAATAGCTCAATAACTATTCTACAAAAAATACATAGCATTATAGAAATTTGTACCTATATGTTGTGCCGTTTGTAAAAACAAAGCTCATCGGTTGTCAGATCTAGAGTCCATACATGTGGCCATGTAATTCTTCATACCCAAATAAAGAAGTTCTCATCTAGATTGCAGTTAAAATGTTATATAGTAAAGAAAATGAAAGACTTTCATTTTTTTCTGTGTCTGATATTTTCTTAGACTATGGGTAAATCAAATGTGTCATGACACATAAGACATGATCATCAATCTTGCAAATTTGTTGCTGGAAAAATGATTTAAGATGTCAGGAAAGGTGCTAGACAATGAAAGTGATATCCTGTAATAAAAATAAAAACAAACAACAAACACACAAACTTCAAAATACACACACATAGAGTATTGTTGAGGAGTTTTATACCTTAACACTGGTAAACTCATAATCAGTGTTTGAGTAGGAAAAAAAGTGTAAAGTTTAATTTGAGAAATGAATATTCCACAGAAATCCTAACCCTGGACCATCATGAACTGTGATTTCCAACTGAGTGAAGGGGCAGGAAGATGTAGGGTAGGAATACTCCCCCAAATAGAGGATGTTTAATGGCCAAACAGGCAGCTTGGTGAAGCTCTGATATTTCTATAGGATAGAGGGTTAGGCAATACTGCCCTATTGCAGGATTGCAAGAGGGGTTGTGTGTTCTCAGATATACTTGCACAGGAAGCACACTAGAACTATATGACTATCTGTGGAAGGGCTTGGTGAAGAGGGCACATTTATGGAGATTATGCAGAACTTTCCAAACCACTCTTTGATGTTAATACTATAGCATAAAAAAGCAGCATAAGACTTGAAAAATAGGATAAAACTGGCAAAATACCCCATTGTCATTTGAATCTATGCCAGCCTTTTGACTTTTATTGATCCTCAACATGCTGGTGTCTTTATTCTGCTTCCTGAATGTTCAGGACATTACTTAAAGTGTTCAACAAATATTTACCAAGCATGTACTCTTTCCAGGCCCTGAGCTACTTCTCTGCCGCCTACCACTTACTATAGTGTACATAACTTCCTCCATGCGTGTGGGACTGAGTAAAAAACAACAAATTTGGATTACTATGCTGGTGCTGGTCTACTAAGCTCAAGCCTAGCTCAGAGTTTTTCATATATACCATCATGTTATCGAGTGCTATTCACAGTTATGTCTCAATAAAATGATAAATTGTTCAGGAACTAGACCTGTGGATTACCTAAGAATAATGAAATAAAAACTCTGAATAGCAAATCTTCATGTGTCAAGACATAACCACATATCATTCTACAGAAAGCCCTTCTTAGCCAAATGATATGTGAGAAAAGATCTGATCCACTAGTCTCATAAATTATCAAGGTTACTAAGACTTAATGTTATCCTTCCTAAGGACGTTTACCTTTTAATATAGGGTTATTTTATTAAAAAGAAACAAAAATGAAATTATATTTTAATAACTGAATTCCAAGCTTTATGTGTGCCTGATGAGACTCTAATACTCTGAGCAGAAAACCGTGGATGATTCTTTGACCTTTCAAAAGAAAAAAAATAACTGTACAGTAGTAGATGATAATCAAGTTAGAGGTTAGAAGTAGGAGCCATAGAAAGTAATATTTCATTTTATTTCTATCTCTCTCTCTCTCTCTTTTTTTTTTTTTTTTAAGAATCGTAGCAAAGAAAAAAGGGAGTAGTTTAAAAACATTTCCTAACACTATCTAGAAATATGCTTCTGTGGATTATACAGAGATTATGATTTTTATTAATTATAACTAAGAGCTCCATTGCCTAAATAGTCTAACTCTTCAGCCCCCTAATTAGTGAATAGCAAAGTATAAGTCGTGATAGAATCTCAAAGTTCTTTAATGGGTTCTCTTCTCTCACTGCTTCAGTTGCTCCATTGCAAAGGGGTATACTCTCTCTACCATGGTACCATTTAATGCAGTGCATCTACACTGATGAGCATACAATAATTTAGTGCTCTTCATTCTGCTACTGCTTTAGTACAATCAGTAGCCATACAGGTTCCATAGAATTATATGCTGGGGTAAGTGCCTGACTTCAGCAAGTGGTTAGGACACTGAAAAGTACAGTCTAATCAGGAGTAAAAGTGCCAATCATTCATAGATTACACACCCTTGGCTATTACTTTCACTCTTACAGGTTCTATACCGGCTCACTTTCAGCCTTGAGTGCCCACTTTCAACACATATTTCTACATCAAAATAAGTCTAGATTAGTTAAAAAAAAGTAAGTTAAATTTAAAAAAAAAAAAAAACACTTTATTTTCAGATTTGACAAGTATTAGAATTCTAATCTCAAAAAAATAAAAATATACAGGAAGTTTTACTGGATATCTATCAATGTTTTGACAGTTATTTTTAAAATATTTTTTTAAATGACAAGTCCTAATGTTTAATTCAAAAATTACTGGCTTTTAATGTGTGTTCCATTCAAATTAATGAACATTCCATCATGACATTCATATTCTAGTATGTCACCTCCTACATAGTACTATCAAGCATGTATATTTAAATTAAATTATTTTTTAAATGTCACTGTAGACTTTCTTCCATTTATTTTGATATCAAATAGATAGTTGAACTAGATTACCTTTGAACTTCCTCTCAACTCTGAAATTATTGGTTCTATATGTCAGTAGTCAGGTCAATATTACTAACTGTAGAAAAGAACAGAATTTGTCTGCATTGCATAAATTAACAGGCATAAAAATGCCTCCGATCTAATATGAATATCTTCTCTCATTTGCCACAGAGCCTTAAGTCTTTCACCCTATTGAGTTATTTTTCAAAAGTGCTCTTAAGGCTTATGAATTTTATTTGGGTTCAGGAATTATACTACAAAGGAAGGATAATCAATTAACTTAAATTAATTTACCTAATTACTATAAATTGTCACATTAAAAATGAGGCTCACAAACAAGATTTGAGGTAAATAGTTGGGTAATGAACATAATATTATTCTGTGCTGACCCAGTTCATCACATTTATAAGCAGCTTCTCAGCCAACTGTCTCTCTGCCTTTCTCTGCCTTCACATAAAAGGGCACTTCTAGGAATTTTTATTTTCCCATCATCTAGTAAGGCCTTTGCAGAATCTTCCTCTAGGGTCTAGTTATATCTCCTCATTGTATCTTTGGATTTGATATTTTTATATTGTACTTTCTTTCTAAACCTACAGACACATCCATTGTCTTGATCCAGCCCATTCTAATCTTCCCTAGTTTCCACATCCCCAGCTTCTGAGAGCCCTGGAACTCTGGCTTGACATGGAGGAAAGTCAGGTTATAAAGTCCCTTATGGTAGAATTATAGAGGAAGAAAAAAAGAGGGGGCAGTCTAAGTAGCCAGGTAGCAAAAAGGAGGAATGGCAAAGCCTTAAGACAAATGTGGTTTAATTTATAACTTTTTCCTAACACCCATCAGTCATAGTAACACTAGAGTGTGACTAAATTGCCATAAACATTTTAAAGCTGGTGCATTAAATGGAATGGTATACATATATAAAGCCAAAAAAAATCCTTTGGTTCACTTATTGTAAATATGCAAAAACTAAAGCAAAACTGATAATTTTAATTTTGAATTGAACAAATATACTGGTTTAAATATCCATTTGACCTTTAGAACCAATATGTTATAGATTTGTGCCCATTTATTATATTACTAGCAACTTATTTTCATAAAACTATAAACCACAGACATTCCCATGGAAACTGTGTATTTTTCAAACTCTGTAAGCTAATATTATCATCAAGCCAACCACCTAGAAGTGAAGGCATTTATATATCAGTTCTATTCCATTATCAGTTCTAGTCAGCAAATCTCCTTTGTGCAGCATTACATTATCATGAACCATCCCTCTCTGGTTACATTCTGTTATTGTCAGAAACCATTTCCTTGTAGGAAGAGAGAAAGTGCCTCTTTTTGTATAGGGTTTATTACATTACACTCTCCTTGTGTATCCACAGCAATATTGTACGGATCGATAGAAACAGCAAAGAACAAGCCTTCTACTTCCTTAGTCCATCAATATTTAAAATCGGAACTCTCAGTGGTGGGAAAAAGAAGAACACATAACTTTACCTAATTGTTCTCAGGGATTGCTCCCCCAAAATAAACAGGGCTTCATAAACCAAGTCAATAATTCAAACAATAAACCAAAAAATAAAAGAATTTCTGTCTTTGCAATTTTGTATACAAATATGTTTTGTAAATAATTAAACACACTATCTCAGGGAAATCCTTGAAATTATAACATGAGGTTATGTTATAAAAGGAGACAGAAGCAGCAGCTTGCTGCACAAATCCAATGCTTTGCTCAATTCGACTTCAAAAGAGAATCACATCCCATGCCTAATTTTTCAATTGCTAATAAAAGTGGGTAGGAGGGCATTCATTATTTTATCAAAACACCATAATTTGAAAATGCATGAAATGGAACCAGATTTGGAGAAGTTAGGAAAAGCCAGGTGGAATATCATGTATAATATCTTCCTATATTATTTCCAACCTAATTCAACCCACAAAAAATTAGCATTATCCTATTGTTTACTAGTTTATCTCAGGGCTATTTCATTAGCAAATCAAAACTCTCACTGAGTATTTATAGAAGGCTAAACACTGTGTAGAAACCATTAGATTCATTTTCAGATAAGCGGTAAAAGGCAGGCAGTTTTGAAACATGAAATTCAAACACTTAAGAGTGGAACACTTGCTTTAGCAATTTTAACTAGAAAGAAAAGATAATTTCTTCTTTTCCTTTCTTTCCTCTCTTCTTCTCCTTCTCTTCTTCATTTTGTCCCTTCTTCCCTCCTTCCCTTTCTTTCTCCTTCTTTTCTTCCACAAATAATCACTGAGTACCTATATGTTCCAGATAATGATCAGAACTGAGTAAATAACAGCAAACAAAACTGACAAGTTTTGCTTATATTATTCTGGGAAAGTCAGATGTAAAACAAATAAATTAATTAATTCATTTTAAATGATAGTGCTATAGTGAAAATAAAATGAAAAGTCATATAGTGATAGAGAGGTGTGCATAATTAAATAAAATTGGGAAATAAAATAGTGACGGAAAGGGTATATTCCATTAAAGAGAATGGTCAGAGAATGTCATTCTGAATGCTGATATTTTAGTTAAGATTTGAACGATAATGTATACATCATACAGACAAGTATTGCAGGCAGATGAAACAGCAAGTGGAAAGACTTCAAGTCAAGAGCAATGTGGGTGAAGAAGGACCAGGAAACCAGTATGACCAGAATGTGATGAAAGAAGTGCTGTGGGAGATAAGATTGGAAAGGTAAATGGTACCAGACCTTAGGCCCTGATAGGTCCTGTGAGAAATTTAAATTTTATTCTCAAAGTGAGTAAAAGTTATTGGCAGATTTTAAGCAAGAGAATGGCATGATCTGGTTTGTATTTTAGTAGATCACTTTAACTATTATGTGGAGTATGAATTTTGGAGGGGAAGCAGAAACACAAAAACCAGTTAAGAATCTATTGCACAGTCCAGGAGAGAGATGGGTAATTCAAATCAATTAATCAATTTCTTTTGAACAGATTTTTGTTAATTAGAAACTTCCTGTAAGAGAAGGATTTATGTAAGGATCAGTGGCAACTGAAAATTTCTCTGGATTTCTAAGTATGGATCAAAGGGTTAAAATAAAACAAAAAATCTTTTTCTTTAATGTCGATATTGGTCTACTACATTTCTAATCAAAAGGAACTACAAAAAGGAAATAAGGAAAGAAAAAATTATAACACCTTTCTGGAAGGACAAAAAAGATGATAACTTACCATTTTTGACTTTGCAAGATCTGTTGTCTGGCTGCATTATATAGCCCTCCACACAACTGCAAGCATAGGATCCATATGTATTTCTGCAGGTCTGGCTGCAAGTACCATAAATAGCACATTCGTCTTGATCTAAAAGAAAAGTTGTCATCATTTTTAAGCAAATTTATTGTTGGGCTTTTTTTTTTTTTTTTTTTGAAGAAAACATTATTTCAAACTTTGGAAATAGACTTTTCAAAACCACATTAAAATAATAATAAATAAATAAAATTTTAAAATCAGCTAACTATTGTTGCTTTAATAGTTATAGAGATATAAGATGAAACTTAATATCAGATCTTTTTATTTTAAAAGAAGCTTCATTAGTATTTTTAATGAACAGGCTAGAACTAGTCATATTTTTGCAAAGGTATAAAACACACTCAAATAGATATTTGTTAAATATTTCTAATGTTTATGACACTGATTTTTTCACTATTTTAACAAAGCGTTAGTTTACTAACATAGTTTGCAATGAACAGATTAAATAAGAGGTCTGAGCCAAGCTATGCAAACCACCTCACCAAATCAAAAAGAAATTACTAAGCATTTATTGAAAAGAGAAATTTCATCTTAATTAAACTTTGTTTTAATATCTATGATCCTCCTTATATTCCGTCTCTCCTTCCACTCCCAATGCTTCCTTCCTGCAGCAACTTGTTCAAATCTCTATAAAAAGCAGGTACTTAATGATTCTTAACCAACCTGGCAAACAAACAAAAAAATCCTGTCAGCTAACAATTTAGATTAATATGTATATTCGGTTTGTTCTGTGTACTAAGCATACTGTACCAATCCTCAAAGAAAACAAAATTGATAAACCATAATTCATACCCTTCAATGAAACAAGTCTAATGAAATATAATTTTGATTCTATGGCTGTCCTTATGCTAGAGGAACACTCTAGTTATGAGAGAAACATGAAGTTAAACTTCTTGGAGTTAGAGGGAGAATGTTAAGTGAAGGCTGCATATTGAGCTGAGTTTCAAGGATAATTTGGATTTCCTCAAACTGAATAAAAAGAAGAGATCAGGGGCATTCCAGTTTAACAAAATAGCATGTAAAAAGGCACTGGGATGACATCCTGAGGAGTTCAAAGAAGTGTAAGGAGTCAAGTGGAGTGGAGTGTATAAGGCAAGTGGTAAGAGATGACATCAGGGAAGTAGTTTTAGGGGCAGATAAAAGAAAAGACCTAGAAAATTAGTTATGTGCTAATTTCACACAAAAATTGTATTTTGAAGTCATTATATTTTGAACTAAGTCAGTGGCAAGGGAAATGGAGGAAAGGAAATGGACCCAAATGTTTAAGAAATAGAATAGACAATGTGTGAAGATTGGTTATGATGGAAATGAATGGTGGTACAATTTTATATAAAGTATAAATTTGAGTGGCAATATCATGGACGGAAATAATGAATTTGGTTTTAATGTGTTAAATTTGAGGAATCTGTGGGGGATTCTTGAGTAAATGACTGACAAGTATTTGGGAGTTAATAGCATATGGGTAATAGATTAAAAACAAAATATAACAAAATAGCAGGGGGTTAGATCTCACAGAGAGAGAAAGGGGAAGTGAGAAAAACTTGTCTGTAGCAAAATACTCCAGGACACCAATATGAAAAAGGCAGGTAAGAAAGAGGAGTCCATGAGCTTCCTATGCAGGAGATTTCATGAGAAATCTAAGGAGTTAAAAAAGGTGAGCATTTCAAGAATATCAAGGTGTTCAAAAGTGTTACATTCAATGAAGAAATCCAGTAAAACAGATATTGAAATTGTCACTTAGTTTTGGCAGTTAGGACATTCTTGTAGTGACCTCCGTGTAATGAAAAGGCAACACATTTGTAAATGGTAGGCAGATCTCCTTAATTGGAATGTGCTTTTGTTTCACTTAGTCCCTAAATGGAATAGAGTATACAAACTTTGGCCTATTAATGGAGTTTTGTCTTTGGAGCTTCCGTTTCTGGCACAAAGTTCCTAAAAACCTTGTAGTTTTTTGAGAAATAGGAGTGTCCTTTGTTATTTATAAAGTGGTCCTTTGGAATGCATCTGAGTTTATGCTAATGAGATGACTCAGGGTGGGACTATGAGATAATGTCAGGATAGAGGATGGTCACCAGAAAGACCAAACAGAAACTCTCAGCCCCACCACTATCTGACCTCTCAAACTAAGGAAGGCATTTATCAAGGAAAAACAAAAAGATTACTGAGAAATTAATGGGCTATTTTATTTTGAAAATTGTGCATTTGTATCACATTAGTTTGCACTTTTCTTAGATTTCTTTAGCTTTATATTATAGCTTGCATTCATCAATGGCTTGTTTGAAGTAAGTAACTTTGGAGATAGAAACAATAGTATTTAAAGCTAAGTCTATAGTGATAATAAAATAAATTAAATCTTATATTTGGTAAAATCCAGTTCACAGTGGCAGAAATGCTTCTTAATTATTTTTACAGATGTTTCAACTTTATTTTCTTTTTTTCTGATATGATTATGCTATCCAGGAGAGCAATGTGATTAATGATTTCTTCTGTTCTTTCTCCTTAGCCAGAATGCATTGCTGTGACATTGATATGATTCCACGAAATTGGCTGAAAAGGAATAGGCATGTCATTACTTGTAATGCTGCCTTCTTTCTCCTTTTAAGGACAGAAAATATCCTGGAAATATGGCTTCAGGAAAGTGTAAATGATGATTAGATCTGGCCATTCAAGAGTGCAGAAGAAGTAAAAGAATCTCCTATTCCACTGGAGACCTTCCATAATGATTACTATGTAACCCCTTACTTATTATGTTCAACAAAGGAAATCGATTATGGTTATTTTTTATGGATTTAATTAAGAGATTCAGGAGAAAGAGATACATGCAAAAGGAAATGAAAACCCCTACTCTTTTAGGAGTCAGGTGTAGCAAAAGAGTAAGAAGGATGCAGTATAAATATATTAGTCTACCTTGTGTAAATGACAACTGCTGTTTTAAACTAAAAATTGTAGGCATGCCTAGAGGTACTATTCATATTTGGCTTACTCTTGTTATTATAAAAGGTCTAGTGTTGCCAAAGTTTCTGATTTTTTTTTTTTTTTCAGAATCTGAGCTTTTGTGTGTAATCTCCTGATTTTTAAGTGTTGGCTTAAAAATGATGTGAGTCAAATAAATATATCAGTCTAGTCTCTCTATAGTCTGATTATACAATTAGATAATGGGTGGGTCTGATAGACATTTAATAATAAATGTTTTATTAACATTTATATAATTCAGAAAACAAACAATAAACTAAAAATTCAAGACCCAAATATTCACTAAAAAGCAGTGAACCTTTTCAGTTTAAGAATTAATGGGATCTGAGGACCTATTTTAGTTCAATCCTATTACTAAGAAGATGTATGGACTTAAGTAAGTCACTTAATTCCTTAGGTATCACTTTTCTCACTTTTGTCATTAGGATTTCAAAAAATAATCTCTCTGAGGGCTCTTTTAATTTAAGAGTAAAAGTGATAATATTAAAGCAAAAGTGTAAAGTAATCATCAAAGTGCTGACTTCTTTGGAAAATATTCTGTTTTTTAGTATCTCTGGAAATGTAGATATTCCTCAATTTTATATGTAGATTTCATATTTTGGGTTTTCTATACATAGCATACAAATACTATATAAAATAAAATAATCCAAAGTTTCTATTGTGGATGTATTATATATATGGAGAAGTAACTTAGAATTCTTCAGTATGGCAGAGTGGAGTCATTTCGGAAAGTAAACATTTGCTCTAGAGCATTCACAAAAGCGAGAACTTAGACATTAATAAATATAAATATTGTATGTTCATCATTATTGTTATTGATAAAATGTCAATTGTCATTTACCAATGCAAAAATTATTTTTAAAATTACATGATTATTATTAACCTAACTTAGTTAATAACAAAGATATACAACACAGCAGCTATATAATAACCACAAAACATTTAGGAAGTTAAAATAATTAAATCCAATGTTTTAATGTTTAACCAAAGTGCTTCCCACTGTTAACATATCCTATGTTTGATGTTCTTGTAACATGAATTGAAAACTCATTGGTATAAATGCATACCTGTAACTTTTACATTTGTGGTTTTTGGGAGAGTGACAACTTTTAAAACCCAGAGGGGGAAATGTTAATATGAACACTGTGTGTATAACATGGTAGGTACTCAAAGATAATTTGCTAAATTTCTGTTCAATAAGCCTCTGTAAAAGAAAAAATTGAATAGAGTAACATGTCATACTTACCATTACAGCTTCTTCCATCTTCTGTTACTTCAAATCCATCCTCGCAGTAACATCTTGTACTATTTCTGACTATTGCACATTTATACTGACAATTCAACTGTTGGCAATTGGGTAATAGTTCTATAAAGGAAAAACAAAAATATTATCTTTAAGTAACTATACACACATATTTTGCATTTATATTTAAATAGTTAATATTTACTCAGCATATAACGCTAATAATACAGTTTTGATTGGTGTTCTCCAAAGTTTCTCTGATTGGTCAAGAGAACAAACAGTATCTATTCTCTCTAAAATACATCTGTTTGCATTTGTCTGAAGTATTGTTAATAAAATACCAGGTCAATCTGTTCAGTCTTTCACTTTTTAACTTATTACCTATATTTGAAGTCACAAATCTTTTCGAATTCTGGTAAATTAAATTATTTCAAGAGGAAAAATGTCAACTCAGTGGTTGATTTCGCCATTTAGGCCTTTTTATTTGACATGTCAATTGATTTTCTACCTTTCTAGAGCTGTTTTGATTTACCAATCCATGTGTAACCTTCATAACAATCAATGTGAATATATTCCATTTCAATAATTTATCTTTCATTGATGGCAAAATATTAGACAAATAGTGGACATAATATATTTCATTATATCTACACTCTTTGAGAACAAATACATCATCGAAGCAAGGCCTCAGAGCAAATTAGGATTCAGTATGATAAATGCATGAAACAGAGATGAAGTGACAGGAGCATATTCATTGCACAAATAATGTCTAACAGGAAAAAGATTAGGTAAACTAAAAAAATTTATAGATAGAACGTGTGACTGATTTTGCCCTCTGAAAATAGGGCTATTAATGGATTGTAACACGCCCCCCTCCCCCACACTTTGGGGAGAACAATAAGGATTTTGAAAATTAAAGTAAAATGATTAAAATATGTTGATATTTGCCACATGTTTGGCTGGTGGTTCAGAAAAATTATAAATTGTAATAAAATTTATGAGAAGTCCAATGTGGAAAAGAACAGCTAAAACATACCAAACTGAAAATTTGGTATTTTATTAAAAATTTAATTCTGTATAGCATTTTCTTAGCCCAATTACTTATTAACTCTTTCTTAAAACTCCAAATTTCCTTCCTAATAATCACACATACCATAATCTTGCCTCTTCTCTGAGAAAACAGAAGCAATTAAAAGAGATTTTCCACAGATTTATGCTTTGTATTTATTCATCCCTGCATATTCTTGTCCTTTTTGCTTTTCAAACTTGGTTGAACTCATAATCAAAGCCCTAACTCCAACTCCTGTGCACAAATCCCATCCCCTCTCACCTAGTCAAGGATATCACTTCAGCTATTCTCTACATCCTATCATAATCTTTTTCCTAAAAAAATATATATATACATTTATATATACAAAATATATATACATATGTGTATACATATATATGTGTGTGTGTGTGTGTGTGTGTGTGTGTATTAGAACAAACTAAAACTCTTTTCTTTTTTTGTGAATTAACTTTTACTACAACACAATTATGCCCCTTTGTTTAAATATTACCTATGCTGCTTTTACACTACAAAAACATAGCTGACTAGTTGCCTCAAAGACCTATGGCCCACAAAGCTTAAAATATTTACTATAAGCCGTTCCAGAAGTTTTCTGACTCCTTTACTAGTACATTCTCAGCATCAAACATGCTCTTATATTTCCCCAACTTAAACACAAAGAACCTTGACCTCTCTTCCCCTACTAGTCAGGGTTCCTCTTCTTCTTGTCAACCTCCTAAGGTTGAAGTGCCCCAGAGCAGAAAAATGTGGTCTTTTTTCTATTCTCTATCAATATGTTACTGGGAAATTCATCACAAATCATGGCTACCTCTCTGACTGAAATGAGACTGCTGTATCATAACTTAGAAGTTAGCTGTATCCTCTTCAATGTCTAATTTTCATTGCTCAGGTTACTATCAATAATTTATATTAAAATTCTTTCTTCTTGGAAAACCTGGAACAATTTCTGTTTCCTTTACATAAATTCAACCAATACGTGAATCATCTATATCTGATTAGTAGGTTTGGACTTGGGGTCAATGCTAATTATATGCTAGTATAAATGTCAATATTTATATAATGTACAGAAAGTAGTAACTTAGTCTGTAAAAAATATATTATCAATAAAAATATGAAATAAGTGGTTCTGGTTCCTTGGAAATTATGGTACTTTCACTTTGAATTATGATAGTTTACATAATGATTTCCCCTCACCAATACCTAAAGCTACAAATTAAAAATCTAATATTCGTCAAGTTCTTTAAATATGCAATCTTTTCAAACCCTGCAACAGTCAAACATGTATTATTGTAATTTACACTTTATAGATGAGGAAACTGATGATTGATAATGAACCCAAGATTATACAGCAAATATATGACACAGCATTCAAAACAAAGTCATTCTGACTACAAAGCCTATATTCTTAAATAATGCCTCTAATTTCCACTGTACAATCTGGCGATGGTTGGAACCATGGTGTATACTTTGTTTGTCATTAGTAATTACTAAAGGCTTAGTAATACACTATATATAGGAAAAGTTTCATAATTTTTATAAGATGACTGAATCAATAACTCAATAAAATAGCTTAACTCTGTAATGAGAATTAACACTCACAGGTGTCATTTCTACTTATTAAATTAACCTGGATCCTAAAGATATTTCATTTACATCTTCGGGTTAGGTAATTGAGTTGTCAAATCTTGTTTCATTATGGTGGAATCAATCCAAAATTGTCTTGCATATATAGGCTACTTTAGTTCAACATTGATTGAGCACCTAGTCAATGCTAAGTATTCTTCTACCAGAGTTCCACAGATGCAAAATTGTTTTAGACAAATTAAGCGATTACAACATGAGAGTGGAAGTGGATGGGGTTAAGTGGGAAGAACAATAATGTTAAACAAAAGCTACAATTCATAGATGAAAAACATATATGCTAAATAAAAATACAAATGGCATGAGCTGGAAGAAGTATTCATCCAGAGACTAGAAAGAGAGGTAAGTATCCAGAAAATAGTTGTGAAAGAAATTTAACTTAAGTTGATATTTAAAAGTTAAGAAGAGTTCAGTAGATTACATTTATTTAAGTGCATCACAGATAAAGTGGACAATATAAGAAAATAAATAAAAAGACATGAAAATATACAAAAAGTACAATGACAAATAATGCTGTGTAACTAAACCATAATGTTTAATATGGTAGAAAATGAGGCTGAATTGTTGTTTGGGACCAGATCAAAATGAATTTATTCTTATATTAAGTAGAATATTATATCTTGGTAATGGGATTCATTGCCTTTTATTGAAGACAGAAATGACTTACTCTGACATATTGTTTGAAAGTACCTAATAGCTGAGAGAAAGGTGGGTGAAAATAGTACAGGAAGAAATGTCATTAAAAGGCTAAAAATAGCAAAGGCATAAAATAAGACTATGAATATTTAGACAAACGAAAGGCCAAAAACTTGGTGAAAGCATAATGACACTGAATTAATAGTACCCAAATGAATTAAGAGAAACAAGAGGACTGGAAGTTTGGGGTCAATAGTAAATTTGCCTTTGAGTGTTTAGTTGAAAATGTTGACAAGACAATGGACAGAAGAAAGTTAAGAAATTTGAGTCTATCTTAGAACAGAAGTCTGGACTGGACATTTAGATTTGGAAGTCATAAATGAAAAGTTTGTAATTAAAGCCCAAAGAGGAAGGAATCATGTTTTATAAAAAATATTTCTAATACAACTAAAATGCAGAGACCTTTTATATGTGAAAGACAAGCAGAAGAAGAGGTATCAACAAAGAAAACAGAAATAATCAAATATATAGATGAAGAACCTAGAAAGCTTCACAAAACCTAAAGAAGAATAGTTCATTCAAGTAAGCAGAGCAATAAATGTTAAAATCTGAGAAATATACTTGGATAAAGTCCCCCAAATGCACTGGGTTTCCTAATAAGAGTAATTAAGTCTTTTAAAAAAGGGTTTCAGTGGAGCAGAGAGGATAAAGATAAATGTAGTAAGAGTTCGGGACAGAAAGAGGAAATAGGAAAGGTTTCTCTTAGAAAAGACTTACATATATTATAGGATGAAGAGAAGGAAGTTAGGAGCATTACCTAATTTATTTAGTCTGTACCTTAAGGCAGGCATATTAACTCAATGCTTTAATGTATTTTAAATGTATTATTTTTTCCCACCTAATCCCTAGAGCCCAACTTCTTTTTTTTCCCCATCTCAATGCAAAATAGAAAATCTACAGACTTTTGGTTCCATCTTTCTGCTCTCTCCAATCAAATCCAATGCATGCTGAAAAATGATACCAACATGATGGGGAGAACTGAGAAGAAATAGGAGAAAATGGGGGAAAATGAGTATCGAAGGCCAGACTTCACACATGGTTTTGAGTATTACGTGAGGGGCATGTGGTCGAAAATAGCAAAAGAGACAAGGGCAACTTAGCTTTTAGTTTATTGAATTTATCTGTATAAATTGTATATGTACAGAGAGATAATAGGGAGACAATTAAACAGTATATGATACCAGGTGAAATGGTAAATATTTATTCTTCCAGCAGATCATGAAGGAACATAAAGAACTAACAACATGAAAAACTAAAATTTAAAATTTATCTTGACTCTGTGAAAGCAACACTAATTATTGTAATGTTATCTACTTGAACTGCTTACCACTTATGCTTAATTATGTGCAACATTATAATGATTATGTGTGTAATTAAAAATGCACGAGATTAATTTTGTTAGAAAGCTTATTTGAGTAGAACAGAAATTTTGTACTTGAGTCATCAGTCTTCATAGAGTACTTTTTATGAAGCATGGTCACTGGTTCATGCAACATTATCATTGGTTTGGATCTTAGAATGAAATAGACCACAAGTATGTAAGGTATAAAATATGCAAGTCAGAATACAGATATGTGAATATTATATCTAATCTGCATTCTTCAGCATTATTATAAAAGGAAAGTGGCTTTTTAATTAAAGGAGAGGAGATATTATTTCAGGAATCAAATCTCATTAAATTGATGAAGACTCACTCCATTCTATTATTTTTAACGAATCTTTGTATATCCTTTTCAAAGTTGTATAGCAGAATATTATAAAAATGTGAGTATATCTTCTCTGTCAAATACAAAATAACAGTTTATAAGTAGTGAGTAGCTCTGAGGCATCGAAGTTTCTAAGCCACCTTTTAACTTAGAAATAGATTTCTCAATTTGTATTACTAGTAAATTGTAAGAAAAGTTCTAAAAGGATAGAAAACTAATTCATACAAAATCTCATATCTCTTTCTTACTTACTTTTTTCTTTTCTCTGAGAGTTGATACAGTATCATGCGTAAGGCCTGGACTCTGAAGCCAGAGTACCTAAGCTCTAACCCAGGTTTTATTAATTTTAAGCTGTATGAGTGTGGCAAAAAATAGCTAATGTTCACCAAACTTGTTTCTTCTTCATGAGCAAATAAAATAATGACATTTTCCAGTTGACTTGTCATTAGGTTGGTGCCATACATCTGGCTTCTAGACGCTATAATATAGGCAAAATTAACGTGTACCGCTTCCTGAAATGGCCCTTAAAACATGCTGACAATATTCCACTTTCATTTGTCAGCCTTCTGGTTGCAAGGAATCCAATAGAAGACTCACAGGACCTGGGGATGGTAGAGGCCCAAAGATGGAGAAGCCTGAAACAGCACATGGGAAGTATCCACTGAATCTAACTGGACTGTGATATGGGTGAAAATGTGAATTTTTGATGCGATAAACCCTTGATGTACCAGGGTTGTTTGTTACGTACTACCATGGTGATGGGTAAATGACTTAAGCTCGCTGTAATATGAATATTATTCTCTTAAGCAATGTATATCCATATTTAATTTGCTACATAAGTATGGACCAATTAACAACTCAGATAATCAATTTTCACTAAATACTTATGGTAGTCTGCAGTTTTAGGGAGTGTTATGCTTTTTAACAGCATTGGGATTTAGAATCCATGTCTATAAATGTATGCAGATTGATGATTTAGAAAACAGATACAAATAAATTTTGCTAACCTGCCTCAGAGTAAAAACAAAACAGTAGAGAATGATGATTAGAAGCTGATAATCTGATTCAACAATTATAATAATTATAAGTTTTTACTGTTAGTAGGTTTCTTCCCTTATTAGTCCTGTTTATATAAATATCTATAAGCCAGCGAACTGCTGTTTGTAATCCTGTATGTGTAGCCATCAAGTTCATCCATGGTGTGGTCAACAGCAATATGCTGGCAGCTTTTATGACCTATAATCAAAACATTCACTTTGATCGAGTACTGGATTCAGCAAGATAGTGAGAACATAGCTGGTTATTTTATTCATGTGCTTCTAGGTTATATGTTTCTCCCTGAGAAAAAAATTAGAACTCTTGTAATCTCCTTGGAAATACAAAAAGATTATAGGTACCTTTCCAAATATATGTTATGTGAGACATTATTTTACAAAATGGGATGATGTTTTATTCTGTTTTAGTAATTGATTTGATCCTTGAATTTGGCTTATGTGAAAATTCCTTTTAATCAACAACTATAATTTTAGCAATGAAAAAAAGTTTATTCTTTTCTTATGTAGTACATTGAAAAAAATAAATATTTCGTTCACTTTTTGTACTCGGGGATTGAAAAGCTGATGCAGCCACTTATCATGCCAGTCAGTTCCTCTTGTTAGCAGGACATATGCTTGGCATATTTAGAATGGTGATAATTTGTGTCACATCATTCATCCTCTCACTCCTGTTTCTTTGGTCTAGTAGAATGGGACGGTAAACTGGCTTGCAGAGATTAGGCTGCTGCTTATGACTGGTAATGTGGATTTCCTCAGATTTTTTTGCCTAATGCTAAGCTATGGTCCTGGCCTCGAATTTTCAGTGTATTTTCATATAGAAAGATAAAACATTACAGAAATGCTTTTTTAAATGTTTTTTTTTTTTTTTTGCTCCATTATTATTACTATGGTATAGTTTATGTACAGTAAAATTTATTCTTTAAGTGTACAAATCTGTGAGTTTGGGCAAACACATATATCTGTGTAATCACATCATCAAGATATAGAACAGAACTATTATCCCCAGATTTTTTCTTATGCTCCTCCACAGTCAATTCCTTTCTCCATTTGCCAGTTCTTGGTAATCACTGATCTGTTTTTAATCTCAATAGTTTTATATTTTTCAGCAAGTTATATAAATGGAATCATCCAGCCAATAAGATCTTTATTAGTATAATGTACTTGAGATTTACCCATGTTATTTTATCAGTAGTTTCCTCTCTTTTGTTACTGAATAGTATTCCATTATATGAATGCACCTCAGGTTGTTTATCTGTTTCACAAGTGATGGATATTTGAGTTATTTCTAGTTTTGGTTTATTGTGAATAAATTTACTATATACATTTACATAGAAGTTTTGTGTAAATATAGGTTATTTTTTCATTTGGGTAAATATGAGAATGCTTACTTATATGGTAAAAGGACATTTTACTTTATAAGAAACTAGCAAACTGTTTTCCAAAATGTTTTCTACTTTGCATTCCCACTACCAATATATAAATATTTCAGCTACTTGGACTTCTGCCCAGCACGTGTTATTATTAGCTTTTTATTTTATTTTATTTTACCATTTTAATCAGTATGTAATGGTAACTCACTTGATTTTAATTTGTATTTCCTCATGACTAATGATATTGAACATCTTTTCAAGTACTCATTTACTGATCATATAATATCTTTAGTGAAGTGACTGTTCAATCTTTTGCCCACTTTTTATTAGGTTATTTGTTTTCTTATTATTGAGTTTTGAGAGAAAATGTTTTATATGTGTGTATGTGTGTGTGTGTGTGTGCATACATATACATACACACATACACACACACACACACACACACACACACACACACATATATATAATACTTTTAAAGTTTGGTCTATTTTGAGTTAGTCTTTATATGTATTATAAGATATGAATAAAAGTTCTTTTTTTCTTTGCATTGAACTTTTTCAGCACCATTTGTTGTGAATTTATAATTAAACACTTTCCCATAAAGAAATTGCTAGGTCTAGATGGCTTCACCGGAGAGTCTACCAAACATTTAGAGAAGAAATCATAGCAATTCTACACTAACATTTCAAGAAAAAAAAAAAAGAAAAGAAAAGGAAAGGAAACATTTACCTAACTCATTTTGTGAGGCCAGAATTACTCTAATACTAAATCATGCAAATGTATTCAAGAAAAGAAAATTATAGAATAACATTCCCTTTGAACACAGATGCAAAATTTCTAATAACCCAAATCTAGTAATATATAAAACAATAATATATCATAACTATGTGAAGTTTATTATGTAATATCAGGCTGGTTTAGCATTTGAAATTCAATTAATGCAGGTCACCATATCAATACTAATACGATGATTTCAATGGATACCTAGAAAGCATTTAACAAAAAACAATATCCATTCATGATAAAAACAAAAATACTCTTGGTGATATAGTAATAGAAGGTTATTTTTTCAACCTGACTGAATTATTTTACTACAATATGAGAAACAAGTCAATAGGAGCAGGATAACTGCTCTTATCACTCATATTCAATATAGTACTGGAGGTCCTAGACAATGCATTAAGGTGAGAAAAAAAAGTTTAAAGTATAAAAATTAGAAAGAATGAAACAAACTCTATTTTCAAACAATACAATTGCCTATATAGCAAAAAAGAAAAAAAAATACCAAAAAGCCTCCAGAAATAACAAGTAATTCTTTTAAAATCCTATTTAAGAAATGAACATGAGTAAACTGTCACTTGATAACTTTAATTTTGCATATTAATATCCCTCATAAGTTTACTACTCTTTCAAAAAAAAAGCAAAATTTTCTTTAGTGTATATATACTATTATGAGATGGAAGTTGTAGGCCAATTATGTGGTTTAAGAAAATATTCTATGGACTAAGTCTAACATTTATAATATGTACTTTTTGTTTTATTTACAATAATATATGTGTGTGTATGTGTACACTCAACATATAGAAATTTCCCCATCCTTTTTGATAGTTGTATATTATTACATTTTATGGAGAATTAATAATTTAATAACTAGTAATTTAATAAACCAATTACTTGCTGAAACACATTTAGTTTGTAAATATATCTGTTTAAAAATATTTTTACTTTTTCTTCTATACTGAAGAGTTTTTTCTAAGAAGTGGCTACTCAGCCAGAGACTCTTATATACTACCTCTCCTTACATCTGCTTAGGGCCTTATAACTATTTCTAACTATGGAAGGTATGTGAAATAATATGTAACTCTTCTGCATCAAGATGTTTAAAAATGTATAACTCCTCTACCCCACATTCTCTTATTTTCTTACTGTCTGGAAAAGTTGTTTTATTTCCATGCTTTTCATGTTTTCTCATATATTTCTCTGTCTATATCAGAAATAAAATTGTGAAGTATGCCACTGCATACACTGTGAAATGTATAAACTAAGCAAAAGTTAAACCAAAGTAACAACAACAAAAACCTGAGTGTGTACCACACCAATGTTAAGAGATTTCCCCATTTTATGTTGTATCTGCAAGTTGAGGGTTTACTGAGAAAAAGAGTTCCACCATCCCAACTCACTAACACTAGATGAAAATTGCTTACTTTGGGTCTCCAAAAAAAATAATTTTTAGTAATTTGTTAACTTTAGTTTCTGATTTATTAAAAAAAAAAAAACTTTTTATTTCAATGGGGAAAAATGTAAATATGCAAAACTTTTAAACAGTTTTTATTACATAGAAAATTAAAATCTAGTTACCAAGGTACAATCAAATGAGATTATTTAATGTTATAAAAAGACAAATTTGGTTTTATTATCCATTGACAAAGCTGGCTAAATAATAAACATATAATCTTCAAATAAAATTATTGATGAAAATATTATGCAAGAAAAAATGTTTAGTTCAGTTTTAACCATAACATGATATGAGAAGATAAAATAAAGCAACACAGGCTTGTATAAGGTTCACTCACCAGGTCAAATTAATGAGAATACTGACATTACTGAATTCATAAGGAAGGTGTAAATTTTAAGTACAATAATTCTTTAGATGCATTTAGCTTATTGTCTAACACATTTTATTATTTATTTACTTATTTTTTAATATTTTTTTATTTTTCAATTATAGTTGGTATGTAATATTATATTAGTTTCAGGTTTATAACATACTTATTAGACATTTATATAATTTACAAAGTGATCACCCTGATAAGTCTAGTACCCATCTGACACAATATATAGTTATTAAAACATTATTCACTGTACTCCTTAGGCTATACTTTATATCTTCATGACTATTTTGTAACTACCAATTTGTACTTCTTAATCCTTTCCCTTTTCACCCAACCTCCCAACTTCCTTCCTATCCGGCAACCATCAAAATGTTCTCTGTATCTGTGAATTTGTTTCTGCTTTATTTATTTGTTTACTTTGTTCTTTAGATTTCACATATAAGTGAAATTATATGATATTTGTCTTTCTCTGTCTGACTTACTCCATTCAGCACAGTACCCTTTAGGTCCATCGATGTTGTTACAGATGGCAAGATTTCATTCTTTTCTTTTTATTTTTTTTATAGTTGAGTAATATTCCATTTTATATATGCATTGTGTTTCCCTATCCTCTCTTCCATTGATGGACATCCAAGTTGCCACCATACCTTGTCTATTGTAAATAATGCTGCAATGAACATACAAATGCACATATCCCTTCAAAATAGTATTTGGGTTTCTTTGAATAAATACGCAGAAGTGGGATTACTGGATACTTCTTTGTCTCTGTTTACAGGCTGTTTTAAAGTCTATTTTGTCTGGTGTAAATATTACTACCCCAGATTTTTTTTGTGTTTTTACTTCTCTGAAATATCTTATCTCCATCTCTTTACCTTCAGTCTGTGTGTTGTGTGTCTGTTGATGTCACCAAGCTGTCTGCAGATGGCCATCACCAAGAAATCTGTTGGGCTTACAGGTGACTTGAGAGGCCAAGTTGTAAACTAAGCCCAGCTGCTACAAGTGAAAGGCTTGGGACCATTCCGCAAGTAGTATGGGACACCTGACGTCAGATGCTTCTTCTTTGGGTTTTGTAAACTGTTGAGTGATTTTAAGAAAATCTGCAGCATGAGCCAAGACAAACCATTTATATGGAAAAGACACTGGAGGTGGCTTGGGTGGACTCACAAGCTGGGAGGGGAGGGTTTTCAGGGAGTCACCAGGGTGGGGAGACTAGTGTTAGGTTGATGAAGACTTAGATATAGTGGTGGCCTGTGTCTGCATGCTGAGTGGGGAAGGGCTCAATAAAGAAACAATAAATTCTATCAGCAATTCTGGGAGAAAGTTGCCCTTCCAACTCTCGCCCCAAAACCAGACAATTCAGTTCCTTCCTGCTTATCTCTGGTACTTTTTGAGTAGCTGCCACAACACCAGAACTCACAGTGAATGAGTCTGTTAGTGAGTAAGTTTCCATACAGGCTCTTTAAGGGGAACATCTGCGACTCCCTCAGCCCTCTGTCTGACTTAGCCATAATCTCCACTGGTTTTCACAGCCAGAACTTGTAGGGATTTCTCTTCCTGGCACTAGAACCCTGGACTGGGTAGCCCAGTGTGGGGCAGGTACCCCTTGCTGCTTTGGAGAAATCTCTATAGCTGAGATAGCCTTCTCAGTTTTCAACTGCCATATATGGTTGTGGGACCAGCTCGTGTTGCATCTTCGCCCTTCCTACCAGTTTCGAGGCAGCCTCTTATGTCCCCAGCTATAGGACTTATGTTCAACCAGACCTCAGGCAACTTCCAATATTGATTGTTCTGTAGTTTAGTTGTAATTTTGATGTGGTCACGAGAGGAGAGAAGCACAGTGTCTATTTACTATGCCATCTTGACTGGAAGTCCCCAAAATTCTCAGAGTCTGACATATTTTAAATACCCATTTTAGGTTGGCAGTTAAAGTATTATCATTATAATCATCAACAACATCTCCATCAAAGGAATCAATAAATTTTCTCTTTTATCTTTTGTTTATATAGAAGAACAAACCAGCCACACATGGTATCTTGACATACTCTAGTCCTCAAGGTAGGAGACATAGATCTATTTGTGATATCTCTTAACAGACATTTAACAGTGGACCAGTTTCTTAATTTTTCTAAGCCTTAACTTCCAACTCAGGAAATGTTTTGATGAGCTTTATGAATATTAAAAGGCATAATGAGAGCAAACATGCTCTATAATTTGCAAGATATTGTGTAACTGCCGAGATATGAACTGATATAGGGAGAGATAAGAGAGAGAAAGTTAAGAATGCTAGGTACATTGGACTGATAAAGCCAAGGTATTCTGTGGTTCTGTACATCACGTTTTAGTGTTTGCATTTGGTTTTGCAGTAAGGACACTATGCTAGATTTATTAATAATAAGATAATCATTGTCAAGTCCTGGCCTGGTTCAACACATTTAGTTGCAACCACAGAAAAACTTTGCTTGAGGGGAAAAAAATGAAATAAAATAACCAAATTTACCACAAGAGTCTAAGAAAAATACAATTACCTAGAAGAAATTGCATATATCTGGTAAAACAATTTTTCATACCTAGAGGTATAAGGGTAAAAAAATGAATATACAGTTGAAGAATTATATACATATAAATTACATAAGTATGTTACATAGCTTATGTGAGATAAACATAATGGAATGCAGGTTGTAATAGCAATTAGGTTAGAGGAGGTAAAGCAGCATGAATAAAGAAATCTTGTTTGTAAAGGGAGTTCATAACTTCTAGCAGTTTCTGCATGTTTAGAAAGAGAAGTACTTGTGACTAAATCTATAGGTAAAGTAAAGCTAAAAGTAATATAAATATAAATATATATTCCCCTCCCCTTCAAAAGACACATATTCTTCTCTTAAACCCTCATACTACTCCCAGAACATAGGAGGCAACAATACCCTTGGGAAGGTGTCTTTTAAGTTCAACACAATGAGAATGAACAAAGTCAAATGCAACAGTTTTTGGCACATATTAGATTGAAAGGCACTCACTAACTATGTTAAACATAGCAATTAAATACACCTATTCACCTCTACACTTAGTCAAATCCTCAATAACATAAAAGTGATAAAAAAAAGGCACAAACCCATAATAATGAAGAGAATATGAAAGGAGAAGAGAAGGAAAAAAAGATATCAACAAAAATTTAGAAGCAAAGAAGCAATAAATGAGCGTTGATTGATTTAGCCCTTTACAGCACTAAGGAAGTAAAATCTAAGCTGAGGGTTGAAAGAGATAAGAGGGATGATTATCAGGACTGCTTTATTTCAAACACACAGATTGTGCACTGTACAGCCCCTGGGGGCACTATTAAAATAAACTTTGATAGGAACAGAACTGAAGTTGTGTAACATGGAAGCTCTTGGAGGCAGGCCAAAAAGCAAATGGATACAACATCAAAATTCTGGAATGGCTCAAGAATCGGAGGCATTTAATAGCC
>NW_006442484.1:19151691-19164539 GCF_000325575.1 Pteropus alecto
AACAGGAGAATTGATCGAAAGGAATCTCCTCTTCTAATACTTGCATCAGAACACTTAAAGTTTATTCTCTGAAGAGACCAAAGTAGAGTAATTCTTACATGGGGAACAATAGGCACAGAAAAAGGCAGGGGTATCATAACAAAAACAGGATGAATGTACTCACAGGCTAGAAGCTCTATCCCAGGGACCAACCAAGAATACTGGGCTCCAACTGCCCTCATCACTCATAAGACAGAGTTCCCATGCCAAGAGAGGCTACCTAAAAAGACCAAAGGCAACCACATCCACCTAGAATGCCACAAGTAAATAAGAGGTGTCACTCTGAGAAAAGTTGGGCACTGTACCAATCTCCAGCTCCAGAGCAGTAATGCAGAGATTCTGCCCAGGAGGAAAAGCAAGCTTGAAGAACAGAGAGCTGGGTCATTCTGCCCATAGAAACTGACTTTATTTGGAACAGAACATGGGAAAGTTCAAGCCTAAATCATTGTCAAAAGCAATGGAGATGTTGATGGTAGTTAAGACAAGGATGGTAGCTCGATGGGAGCAACAAACTAAAACATAGGTCAGTTAGAATCAGGGTAAAAGATGGCAATATTGTTCAAAATAACTGAAAGGTGAAAGCAACCCAAATGTACATTGCCAGGTAAATAAACAAAATGTGATATATATACATACAATGGAATATTATTCTGACACATATTTCAACATTAGTAAACCTTAAAGATGTAATGCTAAGTGAAATAAACCTGTCACAAAAAGACAAATATTGTACAACTCCAATTATGTGTATCTAAAGTAGTCAAAGTCACAGAAAGAAAATAGAATGGTATTTTCCAGGAACTGGGGTAGAGGGTGAAGATTTACTGTTTAATTTGTATGGAGTTTCAGCTTGGAGAGCTGAAAAATTCTGGACGTGGATAGTGGTGATAGTTGTAAACAATGTGAATGTACTTAATGTCACAGAGCTAGACACCTAAAAATGATTAAATGGTAAATTTGATGTTATATATACATTACCACAATGAACAAAAGTTAAAAAGAGGCAAATGAATCTCTGATGATGCCTCATCAAAAGAGTATATAAATAGAAAGATAATTTATTAATATGAATTAAATGGAAATTCTGTATTTAAAAGAAAAAATATACAAAATAAAAAAAAAAATACTAGAAAGTTTCCATAATAGATTTGAACTAGCCAAAGAATTGGCAAAGATGACAATAGATTAAGTAATCAGAAGAATGAAGAAAAAAGACTATAGAAAAAAGCGAGTCTCAAATAATAATCATTAAACAAACCAACATACAAATAATGAGAATAGCAAAAGGAGAGGAGAAGTAGACAAGGACAAGAAATATTTAGAAATTTAGGAAAAAATAGTTTAAAAAGTCCTAAGTTTGATGAAAAATATTAACACATCCAAAAATCTCGTCAATCTCCAAGTATGATAAATACAAAGACATTCACATTCACAGTGAGACAAATCATAGTTACAATTTGTAAGACAAAGAGAAAAACTTGAAAGCAGCAAAAGAAAAACTATATATCACATGCAATGAAGCCCTGATATGTGTAACAGCTGATTTTTCTCATCTGAAAATAATGGAGGTCAGAAAGCAGTAGGATAATATATTTAGAGTGGTGAAACAAAAATGCTAACCAAGAATTTTATAACCAGTAAAGCTATTTTTCAAAAATAAGTGAAGAATACAGACAGTCCAGATAAACTAAGAAAATTTATTGCTGACAAAGACAGCTTACAAGAAATACTAAAGTCACATTCTTCACAGTGAAAGCAAGTGACCCTAGATAGTAAATAAAATTTATACAGCAAAAAAAAAAAAACAAAAAAAAAACAGTAATGATAATTATATAGGTAAGTATAAAAGATATAATGCATAATTCTCCTTTTTCTCTTAGTTAATTTGTAAAAACATTGTGTACAATAATATGTACATAAATTTATTTTTGGTCTTGTAACACAATGCAATATGTATAACAATACCACAAAAAGAGAGAAGAAATAGAATTATATAGGAGGAATGTTTCTATATTGAAAGACATTATAAATATGAAGTAGATTCTGATAAGTTGAGGCATTTATCAGAGTGCCTCACTAGAGCAACCACTAAGAAAATAACTCAAACATAATTAAAGAAATTATTAAAGGAATTAAAGCATTATACTAGAAAATATTCACTTAATGTAAGGGAAAACAGTAAAGGACAAGTAGAAGAACAAAATATGTGAAATATATAGAAAACAAATAATAAAATGACAAACATAAATCAGATGGTATTAACAATGACATTAATGTGAAAAAATTAAACATCCAACCAAAAGTCATAGAGAATATAAGATCGGATAAAAAATTAAGATTAAACTATATGCCATGCAGAAGAGACATATGTTAGATTAAAAGATACAAATAGATTGAAAGTAAAAAGTTGGATAAAGTTATTTGCAAAGAGCAATCATAAAAAAAGTTAGAATGACTATACCAATATCAGACAAAATTGACTTTAAAAAAAAACCATATATTATTAGAGATAAAGAAGTAAAGAACGATCAGGAAGACATAGTAATTATAAATATATATGCACCTTAAAACAGAGGCCAAATTATATGAATCAAAAAGTGGCAGAATTGCAAGGAAAAGCAGATAATTCAGCAATCATATTTCAGGATTTCACTGCCCTACTTTACTGGATAGGATAACTAGGCAGTAGATTAACGAGTAATAGAAACTTGAACAACATACGAACTAGACCTAACAGACATCTATAACATTGTACTCAACAGTAGAATAGACATTTTCTCAAGCACACATGGAGCATTCTTTAAGACAGACTATATACCAGTCAATAAATCATTATTCTACACAATTAAAATTATTAAAATTATATGAAGTATATGTGCTCAAACAGGTAATAAAATTATAAATCAATAAGAGAAATAATTTGTAAGTATATAAAAATTGAACTACAGGTTTCTAAATAACCAATGGGTCAAATCACAAGGGAAATTACAAAATACTTTTAGATGAATGAAATTTAAAAAAAATAACATACAAAAATTGGTGGAATGTAAATAAAGAACTTCTTAGAGATAAATGTATAGCTAAAAATGTCTATATTTAAAAAATTTTAAAAAGAGCTCTCAGGTAAATAACCTAGTCTTTCAAGTAAGACAATGGAATAATAAGTTCCCACAAAGAAAAAACAAGATCTAGGTAGCTTCATTGATGAATATTCTACTAAACATTTAAAAAAGCATATCAATTCTTTACTAATCTATGTAAAATATAAAACAGGAAGAAAGACATCTCAACTCATATGAGGCCAGTGTTATGCTATCAAAGCCAGAAAAAAAACATAAGAATATAAAACTACAAATAATATCGCTACAAAAATTTACCAAAAATCACAAACTAAATACTAGCAAACCAAATTTGACAACATAAAAAGGATAATATACCATGACTAGGTGGATCTATCCAAGAAAGGCAAAATTGGTTTATCAATGGCAAATCAATTAATGGATATTAATACATCATGTTAATATAGAACAAATAATATATAAATATCTCAATAGATGCAGTAAAAGCATTTTAAAAAATTGACAGTCCTTCAAATAAAACACTCAACAAACTGAAACAAATTTCTTCAATCTGATAAAGTTAATCTATAAAAAAAACTACAGCTATTATCATAGTCACGCATCACTTGATGGAAATACATTCTGAGAAATATGTTAGGCAATTTTGTTGTTGTATGAACATCATAGAGTATACTTACACAAATCTAGATGGTATAGACTACTACACACCTAGGCTATATAATATAGCCTGTTGCTCCTTGTCTACAAACCTGTACATGTTCTTGTACTGAATACTGAAGACAATTATAATACAATGTTAAAAATTTGTGTATCTAAACATAGAAAAGATACAGTAAAAATATGGTATAAAAGATAAGAAATGGTATATCTATATAAGACACTTAACATGAATGGAGCTAGAAGCAATAGAAGTGGTTCTGGGTGAGTCAGTGGTGAGTGAGTATGAAAGCCTAGGAGATATCACTCTTTTCAGAAATATGTCCATGGTGGTTTGCCTGTTTTTGTTTTTTTGGTGTTTTCATCATAGATTTGTTAATAAGTAGATAATGTACTATAAACACTTCTATTGATGAAAATCTTTTTGTGTCAAGGTTGATTTTTTTCAAACTTTTAAGGAGCTTGTTGAGGTTAGCAAAAACTTCTACTTAACTCGTCACTCTGAATTTATTTGAGGTTCCTTATTTTTCTTCTCTGCAGTTTCATTTGTCTTGCTTCTTTTTCAGCTATGTGTTCCTTTTCCAGTTCCAAAATTTCCTCATTAGTCAGTTCTTTGGGAACCTCCTGTAGGAGCTTCTCAATGTCATTCTAATCCACACCTAGGTTACAGTTGTTTGCCATAGCAACCACAGACTTCTTGATTTTTGCAACTTCCTCATCCTTGCCAAATCATTTGAAGTAATGGACAAATGTCTTAAGTGTCTTCTTTCAGATACCTAATATACTCTTATGGGACCACCATCTTATATAGTCTATCATGGACTAAAATGTTGTCATGCAGTGCATGACTGTATAAGGGCAAAAGAATGACTGTTCTGCTACTATTATCAAGAAAATAACAAAGATGCTTAGTACTATCACTTCTGCTCAACATTTTACTGATAAGGGCAACTAACAAGAAAAAGAAAACCTATCCAGATCTGAAAGGAAGAAGTCAAACTATCTCTATTTGAAGATGACATGGTCTTATATATAGAAACTCCTACAGAATCCACTAAATATGTGTGTGTGTGTATAAATTGCATTTCTATACACCAATAACGAACAATCTGACAATGAAATTAAGGACATTTTAAAAAGCACCAAAAATTATAAAATACTTAGGAATAAATTTAGAAGAAGTACAAGACTTGTATGCATTAAAGAAGATATAATTAAATTAATAATTCCATATTCATGGATTAGAATATTTATTATTGTTAAAATGACAATGCTTCACAAATTGATCAACAGATTCAATACCATTTTTAGAAAAATCTAGGCTTTCTTTCTTATAAAAATTGAGGTGATCTAAAATTTATGTGGAAATGCAAGGGACCCAGGAAAAATCTTAAAATCAAAAACAAAATTGAAGGATTGACAATTTCCCATTTCCAAGCTTACTACAAAGCTACCATAATCAAGACAGTGTGGTACTAGCATAAGAATAGACATCTAGGTCAATGGAATAGGATTGAAAATCCAGAAATTCTCATATCTATGTTCAATTGATTTTTGATAAAGTACTAAAAAAATTCAATGGGGAAGGAATACCTTCTTCACCAAATGGCCAAAAAGTTGGAAACAACATAAATATCTTTCAATGTAAAGAGTGAATAAACAAAATCAGCTATATTCATAAAATGAAATATTATTTGGTAATAAAAGTGAATAAAGTACTGATATAAGTTATATCAGTGAACCTTTAAAACACTAAGCTAGTTTAAAAAGCTAATCCCAGAAGGCTACATATTATATAATTTAACTTGTATGAATTGTTTAGAATAGGCAAAGAAAAAGAATGGCGATGCCTAGTGCTGTGAAAATTGGGGAGAAATGGGTAATGATTGCTAATAGGTGCAGGGCTATTTTTTTGGCATAATGAAAATGTGCTAAAATTGTGGTGATGGTTGCAAAACTGTGAATAAACTTAAAAACCATTGGATTTTCTAGTTTAATTGTGTGAATTGTGTGGTATATAAACTATATTTCACTAAGCTGTTATTTTAAAAATCACATTCAAAGGATTGGTGATCACAATGATAATGGAACCTTCAGTAGTAGCGGAATGCAGAACACAGTAAAGCAGTGCCTAAATTCTAATAGATAATGATTTTCAGCCTCTATCATGAACAAACTTCAATTGAGGGACTAAAATAAAAATATTTTCTGACACGTAAGGCCACCAAAATTTATCACCCAAGCATCTTTTCTCAGAATGCTTATACAGAAGCATAAATCTAGGAAGATTTTGTCCTCCACAAAAAGTTGCAACTTAGAAAATAAACTTTATCTAAACTTAGGCAGAGATTGCCTAGGAGGCTGGTGAAGGAGAATCTCAAAATAACACTTATGCAATCTGTTTAAATTAGAGAAAGTACACAGAAGCCTTTGAAAAGTGTATCAACAAAAATATTAAAAAAATACACATACTTACACATACATATATTTATATTTATATATATTTGTAGTATACTACATAGCTCACTTCTGAAGAATAATAATAGTGATCTGTTTAAATACAGATTTAAACAATAACTGTAATAAAATTATATTGGAAGAATGTGTGTAGTAGGTGATTTAAGAAGGGGATTTCTAAGTAAGCAAAATAATAATCTTCCAATAGAAAGCTAGTCCATAATACCTAAATCTGAAAAATAAAAAAAAAAAAATCAAGATAAGCATGTTATTTCATAAATATTCAGTTTAATTTAAAAAAAGGGGAAAAAGCTAATAATATGATATCCTTGGGGAGTAGGGATCAGAGATGAGAGGAGTCAGGTGACTACTCTTTTTCATTTTAAACTTTATAAAACTATTCGACTTTTATGCCATGTACAAAGTTATCAAAATGATTGATTGAAAAATAGGAACCAGAAGGCACCTCTATAGCATATTAATTTATAGTCAATATAAGCATTTTTATACTTTGGGGTGCTTTCTGGGGGATTTCATAAAATAAAAGTATATTTTTAATAGATTTCATATTTTTGGAGAATATTATCTTAGTCACTTTTACTTGGTGTCTTTTACAGCTATTTTAATTGCTTTATCATTTTTTTTTTTTTGCTTTCAGTGTAATTATGAATATAGTTGAGACAACACTTAGTAATATAACTCCAAGCTATAATTAACTGGACAAAAAAATTACAATTAAAACTTTAACTTCTATAGTCTTTACAATCAAGAAATATACAGACAGAAAAAAGATTAGTATATTAACCATAAGTGTCATCCACAGAAAGAGATTATATACATTTGAATATTGGATAACAAACTAAATAAAACCACGGAACAAACTATATTAACTTTATATGACATTTCAGTGACATGTAAGAATAATGAAATCCATACTTCTTGATAATGAGAAACCATTATTTGAAATAAATATAAGAGCTTGAGCTTATCCTTTCAATAAAAGTACTTTAGCAAGAAAATTTGATTCTTGAGATCATGAGTCAAACTTCATAAAAATCTTAATTGTGCCCAATCTCCATTTCTTTGTTTCATTAAATGCATTCTACAAAGGTAGAGGTATAAATACAGTATAAATGTAATAAAGTGTTCTGAAGTAAAAGTGTTAAATCTTTAGGAAAAAAAATTGCTGGGGCTCAGAGCTCTATATATAAGGAAAGAGGAATCTCTAGTAAAGAGAGAAAGAGGCCTGCTGAGTTCCAAGAAGAGTCAACATGAAATATCTCAAAGTTTCTGTTAACATTATAGGTAAAGCTCAGTGCTACTCAGGCTTCCCTACCTCAGGACTTGAAAAGATAGGCATCTTGGTATGAATAGATCAGCTACAGAAGAAGCCTTTGGATTTCATTTGGATTGTATTACCCCAGAGACCTGGTCACTTTGGCTTGTTTTTAAAATTAATTGATTAATAAATTCATTAACTACTGTATATCTATTCTGCCATGTTGCTCCATCAGTAAAACAGGGTTTGAGCTACCTAAGGGTACAATCTTACTCCTAGGAAAAAAAGATTAGTGTAACACTATGCCTAAAATGGTGAGACAGTCTCCTTCTCCATCAGCTATTTTTTTTTTTTTTTACTTGGAGAATAATTTATAAAGAAGGGGGACCAAGGGAACCCATGAAGCCTACTTTTTCAGACAGGAGTTATATTGAAGGCTAGGAAAAAGTAGGCCTCATATCTCCATACATTCAAGTCTAGAGACCAAAAAATCAACTTTTGCTTGGACGTCTATTCATCTTCCTGTAGCAAAATATCTAGGGGAGGCTGAGTTGATAACCTCCCCTCCACTTCCTGCCCTTTCCTACTATCTATCACTGTGCTTTTACTTAGACATGCACTGAGTTTCATTAACGACTCTTAATTTTGTAATCACATGCAGAACATTCACAACCTAAGACTAGGGCTGGAAGAAATACCCGGTTTATTTTTCTTGGAGGAGAGGAGACTATCTAATTATCTATGCAATAATTCTTTAAGTAGGCTCACAGATAAGTGATTCAAGTGCTTAATTTATGTCAAGAATAATTCTTCTATAACACTTCATAATATCTCTGATTTTGTTAATAGACAAGACATTTAATATTGATAGGTTTTGGTAGACAGATGTCTTGTAATGAACATGTTTACAACACTCAAGCAAAAAAAAAAGTAAATAAATAAAGTTTTCATGAACATAACTTTGTAATATTTTACATATCTGAGCATTTGGGGAATCAAGACAGGGGGATTCATATTAAAAATCTGTAATTCAGGTCACAAAAATACTCTTTAACTCTATCTCAATGTATATCATCTTTCTCCATTCCACCTTCGGAAAGTGCTGAAAAATAGGTATTATAAAAGCAATTATGCAAAGAGTAAATTACCTTTCAGGATAACTTAATTTTGTCCTTTGTATAATAGAAAGTAGTTTGTTAGACATATTACACATTAGAAAACAACTGAATGAAAGCATTGCAAGGACAGGTATTAGGTTTGTCCAATACCCTCAATATCATAGAAGAATTTCTGACACATAGAATATGTTAGTAAATATTTGCTAAAAGAAAAGTGTATTTTTAAAATATTTTATTTCTTATTTTGGAGACTGGAAAAAATCAGTCTTCTTAAGATATGAGATCTTTTTTTCATGTGAAAATCCTAACCTCTCTACTAGATTGTAATCTCCTGAATCACGAAGGTGATATTAGTTTATTTTATTTATGTGTATCTTCAACTTCCAGCACAATGCTTTCTTACACTGGTAACTCAATAAATGGTTGATGTTTATAATAACAATAGTAATATTGTTTTAAGTCCCAGGAATAAAAATATTTTAAAAAATTCACTCTGATAATAACTTCTAACAATATACTAATAACAATAATAACTACAGGCTTTATTCATTCATTTATGTATTCATTCATTCACTACTTATTGATTATATGTGATATATAACACACTGTGCCAGGTGTACTATGATGATCAAAAGTAAGATTTATTCTGGGTTGGTAGTCTACTAGAGAGACAAGCAAATGATAGACTGATAAATATAAAATTGCTATATAAGTACCATGGATGAAAGGAACTTAGTGCTATGAGAGGGTTAATGAGGGCACTGGACACAATCGGGAATGTCACTAAGTATTTCCTTATGGAGGCAATAAAAGTTGAGATCTGATTTATTTGGGCTTACTTTAATACAGAACAAATTAGCTAGGGAACTTGTTAAAATAAGTTATGATTCATAAAGTTTGGGATGGTACCTGAGAGTCTACATTTCTAATAAGCTCTCAGGTGAGGCCCATGCTGATTGTTCTAGTACTACACTGAGTAGCAATGAGTTTTGGAGGGGACAAGTAACAAAATGGTTTTAAAAAAAATTGGTAAAGATAAACCTTAATGTCTCAAGGCAAACCGGCTACACTATACCAATAGAAAACTATAGTTTCCATTAGCAATTCACTTTTCCTTTGTGGATGTAAGCTTATAGACCTTGGATTCCTTATTTCTTCCACTAATGGCAGAGTATGTTCCTATGGGGTTCAACAGCAAAACCCCAAGTAAGCACATGTAAATCTTTTTACAAGAATGAAAACCATGACTGTGGTTAATTTTAGAACTTTAAAAAAGAGAGATTGGGACTCTGTGTCACATTTTAACATCTGGTGTCACTTTTTCAAATTGTGAATGGGTTCCAAGAAAGTTGCATGCAAAGGCCCTGAACTACGTTGCCTTTCCCCAAAGTGAACACATAGCCCCAAGAGGCCAGGCAGTGCTGATATGAGTACAAACCTAGAAGACATAGCCTATGTTGTGTGAAGATTAGTATTCTATTATACTTTGTGGTTTTAAATAGGCATTTTTATTTCCCTATTATTTCTCAGTAATCATAATCTAACACACATCTAAATAGCCTATATTAAAAACTAAACAAATAAATAAAGCTTACTAGAAATAATCAGTATATAAACAAATAAATACTTTTCATTATAGTTTTATTTAGGATGAGGAATGCTTAATATTGGCTTGTTTAAATTCCCAGGAATAAAACTATTAAAAATGACACACTGTGAGAATTACTGCTACCTAGTAAAATTTATTGTCTTTTTGTACATTCCTAATTTTTCTGCATTTTGATAAAAACCAAGTTGCACTTTGTAACACTAAAAAAAAAAATTATTAAGAATACAAGGTGATGTAGGTAGTTTCTGAAATCCACAATAAAACTAGACTGAAAAGAAACAGTGCTTTTTCATGGTAGACATTATATAGTAGTCTACTGATTAGAGAGTTTGCCAAATAAAGATCCATCCCATATTTGTATTCAGTCCTTAAAAGACATTGTCACAACATTTTTGTTCTCTCTTGCTGATTTCTATTTTCATGAATTTACCTGATCTTATCATAATGTTATTCATTTCAATTTTATTATTCAATATTCACACTCGAGATATCAATGTCTAGACAGGCCTTATCAAATAGGATTTGCTTTTCCTAGTTCATATTTCTCAATTTTAGAAGTATATTTCTTTTATAGATTAAGCTTTTTACTTTAATTTACCCTAAGCCTTATTTTCATCCACATAGAACATCCTAGTTTTCTTTTCTGATAGTAAAGGGTACCTTTATTGATAGAATTCAGTTGCTGGGTTGAAATAATGCAGCTGGCTTTTATCTTACATTAATATGTCTTTTTATTAGTTTTACCTATTACATGAGAAAGATGTGACAAAAATGAAATGATTTCAGATATCCCACCTGGGTCCATAATTCTGTCTAGATTATAGAACATAGACTTTGCAGAAAAGAATCTGAGAATTCTTGATAACAATTACAGTGGAGACATGGGTAAAAGTATAAAATGAGTCCAATGTAAATACACCATTCACTAATTCTAAACATGATGGATGTGACTGGAGACCATGCATTGGACCACATATGCTTAATAAAATATTTAAATATATTAGTAATATTTATACTTATAAAAGTCCGTAAATTTGACAAAATCGTAATACCTCAAGTAGTTTTTACAAATAATAGAAACAGAAAGTCAGAATACTGTTAAACCAGTCATCTAGAACCTGATCAGCAAATTTACATAATAAAACTCTGAGCAGTCATATTTTGTACTTCAACCATGATAGAACTATTAAACATACTAAGAAGCACAAAAACAAGGGGTTAACAAGATAGAGTAGCATAGTAGTTAAAAACTATCTTTTATGACAAACTGATCCATTCATATGCAGTCCGCTACTTAGTAGCTTTGTGAACTACCCTGAAGAGTTTGCTTGACCTTTCTAAAAAGTCTCAGGTTTCTCATCTGTGAAGCGATCATAGGAATGTTAACCACAATTTTTTTCTAGAAAAATGTAATGATAGCAAAGTACTATATATGTTCTGAATCTCAGTAAATAATAACTACTTTCTTGAAAAATATACTTTGTTACATTTGTAGGATTTTTTAAAGGTATGTTATAGCACCTGTACAATTTTCCTAAATTTATGAAATTGCCCAGTAATACTTGCTCACTATTATGATGTGTAAGGATGTGCAGAGCTATGTGCATTATCCACAACTAGGGTTGAGACTTACTCTGTGACTTCTACTTATTAGTTGGATGACCTTAAAAAAGTAACTGAACCTATTTGGAACCTTTTTTTTTTTCCCCCCAGAGGCAGAACGGAGTTAGCAGTTGTACCTGTCACATGAGATTATTGGAAGGATAAAATGGCAGAATATGTATAAAGGACCTGCCACAATTCCTGGGGCATGTAAAGCTAGTCTGTAGTATAAAACAAACAAACAAACAAACAAAAACACTAATCTTTAACTGTTCAGGATAAAAGCAAATTTGGAGAATAGATAATTAATCCAAAGGTTTCAAGAGGATGAAAATAGGCAGGACTAATAGGACAGCTTTTAACTTTTTAAAAAGTCAATTATAATGAAACTTCTATGAGTAAGGTATTTTTCTACTCTTGATGGGCCTTTAAAGATTTTTACATAAGAAGTTATACAAGTAGATGGTAGTACTAGAAATGTTATTGAAGCACAAAGGAAAGAGAGAAAATCATGGTCCAGAGGAGCTTGGGCAAATTTATAAATGTTATTTATGATTTTTGAAGTATGAATAATTTCTGGAAAGATTCAAAGGCAAAAGCAAAACAAGGGAAGGAAAAAGCATAAGGTATGTCCAAATAATAATTAGCACAATACCTGTAGAGGTTGTATTAGAAGTTTAAAAAATGTAAAAGGTTTGAAATAAAATTGAAAAGGAAATGGGGACGAATACCATAGTATAATATTTAATAAATAAATATTATCATTATTAGTTTAAATTATCTGTATCCACCACTAGACTCTTAGGTCATTGAGAGCAGAGATTCTGCCTTTCATTTCATCACCCAAATGCCTAGCATAGTGCCTGGTTTCTTTAACCATTCACTGTTCATTTATTTCACTTTACCCACAAGGTGTCTGTACTACTAGCATTTGCAGGCTCAAGGTATAAACAAGTAATTACAATACCAAATGGTATTGCTATGATAGGGAAAAAAGATGGTTCAGC
>NW_006442484.1:19164554-19199857 GCF_000325575.1 Pteropus alecto
ATTAGTGTTTTTTGTTTTTCGTTTTTTTTAAGATTTCTTGAAGTAAATTGCATCTAAGGTGAGACCTACACTCTAAGCAAATATTTACCAGGCAGAGTAGGGGGGAAAGAATGGTCTATTAAGAGGACAGGATGTAAAAGAGATACAAAAATTGAGAAAAGACACAAAATAATCAGAAAACTAAGAGAAGTTTAGATTTACCAAAAAACAGATTATGAGGAAGGAAAAAGAACCAAGCTAGACAAGCTTATAAAATACATTAAGGAATTTAGAAATTATCTTAAAGGTTTTAAGGAATCACTGAAGGATTCAAAGAGTGATGTAATAGATTAACTATCTAGGGGAAATGAGGATGTTGACAGAGCAAAGTCCTTGGAGATAAGTTAGAGCATAACCAAAGAAAGATATTTTTTTTAAAAAAAGGAGTGACACATCTTTTTACAGAAAAGAAAAGGAATAACATAGGTGTGGTTGCAGGCACCTTTATTGTTTTAGATAATGCTAAATTACAGAAACTCTCACTGTTTGGCTTCTATTTTTTTCTTGGATGGAGTAGATGTGGTCATTTTCTGACAATTAAAGAGGAGTCATATAGTCAAAGATTTCAAAAGAATGAAGTTAGAAATAGTTAGAAATAGCAGAGAACTCAAATGGCAACTGAGTTAGAAACATTGAAGTATTTCCTTGAAGTTGGGAAATAAAACTACGGAGTAGTTCTAAGTGCATGATTGCTTTTGTATGATTTCAAATTGTATATATATATTTTTTTCTCCAGCACTGCAATAGAAAAGCAGGGACTAGTGTTCACAGATGGATTAATCAAGGTTGAGAAACTTGATAATTGTTTGAATGAAGAAATTAATAAATGAATGAAACGATAAACTCTATTAGGCACTGGATTTTAGTAAAAAATAACCTATGTAATTTCTGAATACACTCTAATTTGTATTTATCGTTTTTATATCATAAATCAAGATGCTGTGACAGGTACTTTGTGGGGCACAAAGATTATGCCATAGTTCTATAAACAAAGGGTTTACAACTTACTGGTTCTCTATGCTGTCTAAAACTGACTATATTCAATGATCTAAACTTGTGTCTCTGACACATTTTAATTTTTTTCTAACTTTACCTACTTTTGAAATTTGCTTTTAGCTAATTAGATGCTCACAAGTCTGAAATGTGTATATTGTATATCTAAAACTTCTGCTCTAGTAAAATTCACTTCACTGGGATAGAAAAACAAGAAGAGGTTTTACTCTTATGGTCTCCCTCTCAGAAGGAAGGCTTTCCTTCATATTTCCTCACCTCTAAGTTTGAGAGTTATTAAAAACTGACCTTCAACTTTGAGTCAAACCACTTAAAAATGTGCATATTTACACGTGTAATTGGAAATTAAATGGTTTTCTATTGTAATTTCCTTTACTACACCTGAAGAATGTTATGAAAATAACACATTGAAGCAATATAAAAGTGAGATAAATAAGTACTTATGAATCTTTTAAAGAACTCAAATGCATAAAAAAGGTGTCTGGATGCATAATAATCTTATATAAATTACAAAATGGTACTAGGATATATAATATTACTTTTGTCATAATTTACATTTATTACATCTTTTCATTAATTGAGTTTACTTTTGAATTTTATTTTTAGTCTTAAGGCATACATTTATCATAAAGTTTAAGACATTTGATTACACTGGCAAAGGAAAAGGGCTCTCTGCTTTAAAAACACTACATGACCCTAGAATACTCTCTTATGTATATGTAGAATACATAGGATATATTCACTTTTTCTTTTATGTTTAAAGATTCTAAAAGGAGAAGACAAACTGGGAAATAATAGAACAGCAAAGCTCAATGTGGACGATGTTTTTATGGTTATGGGGATATAGACTCTGCAGCCTGTAGAAAATCTGAATATATGCGTTTTCTTTATTTCTCCATACTCTCATTTTACATATTTGCTACTTACTAATACTAACAATGTGCCAAATATATATTTGTATTCAATCTTCACTGCAAATCTATGTAAGGAGTTGGTATTTTATTCTCATTTAATGGAGGAAGAAATAAAGTCTCAAAGAGTTTAAACAAATTGTACCCTTTTTCAAAGCTCATAACACAGGAATTAGAATTCAGGTCAAGGTCTATAAGATTTCATGGTCTTTGATCATGAACATTCAGTACAGTCTCTTTCCTACTCCATAAGAGGAACACAGAAAAGAAAGAATATGTAAAAAACTGATAACCTTGAGTGAAAAGCTCCTTTGTAATTTACATAGCCTTGGCTTTATTTCATGGTAGAAACATCAACGGACATGGAGGATTTAACAAATTAAGTGATTATAATAGAAATATTTTAAAACTAAAATATCATCCACCAACTAGTCTGAAATAACTCCATAAAATTTTAGTATTAGTTATATTTTAATTAAAAAACATAGGATTTGGGAAGGAGACTACTAATTTTATAATAGGTTGCTTATATAACTTTAATAATGAAAAATGGATATTGTTCTTTGCCTTTATTTAATGCCATATTTATTATAGGGCATGAGGCTATTGAATAACAATAAATTTACAGCCTCAACAAATAGTAAACTACAATACTGAGGAAGCAGTTTTATTTGAATAACAGCTGTAACTCATTTAATTTCAGGTAAGACAGAGTTCATATTCTAAGATGTAAAATGAAATATTTAGATCTGAAAATGTTAAACAGATATCAGTGATCAAAGAGAAAAGAAAAAAAAATTCAGTTATTATCCTCATGTTTATGAAACATGGAGATTTTTAATTTTTATTTTGGGAACGAATAAGGACTTCATGTTAAAGAGAGTTTTTACTATGTAGCAAATGATTAATTTCTAAGTCCACAAATAATAAGCCCAAATATCTTCGTGTTGAGCATGCCTTCTAAAAAATGCAAAATGCCATGTTCCAGGCCAAGAAAAATAAAAACACTTTTGAGGAAATTTATCTCCATTCATGAATATAAGGTGTGTTATTGCTCTCTTAAAGACCACTTATTTCAAAAGCAATGTTACCACTATCATTTCTGGGGTTAAAACAAAAAAGAATCTTCAAAGCATAATTTTGGAATTAAAATACAAATTCAAAGAATAAAAAACACTCCGATAGAATTATATGAAACATTTAGATAAGATACTTCTTACCTTAGACAGCAATATCTGAAAATTTTTCACTCCATAGGTAAAAACATATTTCAGAGCCTATTTTATTAATGTAATTAAAATACTTTACTTTTTGAGAAGTAATTGTGTTGAATAGGATCAATATTAGTGTATTTTGCTTTTTAAAATAGTTACATAATACAATTTTTCTAGTACCCTTTTTTATCTTTATAAAAATCGACCTCCTATTCGACAAGAACATCCACTCAACTTTCTGTTTTATATATTGACTATTTGTGTAATTGTTTTTTACAAATCATTCAATTGCTTAAAAGCATTAAAAATGTTTTCTGTTAATGTTATCTAATTGTAAAAAAGATATTGAAACTAAAGTCACACATTTTAATGTTATATCCAATTTTATGTCAAATATATTCCAAGATACTGCCCATTTTACCATATTGGCTCATTAAAACTTGTATTGATACTCTGACACAAAAACCAGACAAAGATATTATAAAAAAAGAAAACTATAAGCCAATGTCCCTGATGAACATAGATGCGAAAATTCTCAACAAAATACTAACACATTGAATTCAATGATACGTTTAAAGGATTATACACCAAAACCAACTGGGTTTTATCCCAGGAATGTAAGGATAGTTCATCATCCATCAGTTAATCAACATGATACATCACATCAAGAAAATGGAAGATAAAAACCATATTATCATCTCAATAGATGCACAAAAAATGTTGACAAAATTCAACATCCTTTTATGATAAAAACTCTCAAAAAGTGGGTATAGAAGGAGCATAACTCAACATAATAAAGGTTAAGTATGGAAACCCCACAGTTCATATTATACTCAATATAATCAATGGTGAAAACTGAAAGTTCTTTCTCTAAGATCAGAAACAAGACAAGGATACCCACTATCATCACTTCTATTTAAAAAAAATTATTGGAAATCCTAGTCACAGCAATCAGACAAGAAAATAAATAAAAGGCATCTAAATCAGAAAGGAAGAAGTAAAACTTTCACTATTTGAAGATAACGTGACACTACGTATAGAAAACTAAACACTCCACTAAAAATCATTAGATTTTATAAATGAAATCAATGAAATTGCAGGAGAAAAAACAAGTATACAGAAATAATTTTTTATCATTATTTATTATTATTATTTATTCCTATAGCACTTGGTCTTCCTAGGTGGTCTCCCATCCAAGTACTAACCAGGCCCGATCCTGCTTAGCTTCTGAGATAGGACAGGATAGGGTTTGTTCAGGGTAGCATAGCCATAGACCATGGATCATGACATGAACTCAGGACCTTCTGCTTGTAAAGCAGATGTGCTAATCACTACACTATAGAACCACGTCCAGTGTTATTATACTCCCATAATGAAAAATGAGAAGGTGAAATTAAGAAAACAATGCCATTTACAATTTCATTAAAAAGCATAAAATAGTCTATGGCCATGCTACCCTGAACAAGCTGGATCCCATCTGATCTCAGAAGCTAAGCAGTGTTGGGCCTGGTTAGTACTTGGATGGGAGACCACCTAGGAAGACCAGGTGCTGTAGGCATAAAAAATAAAAAAATAATAATAAATAAGAGATTGTAAGCTGACAAGGTCCTTGTAATCTGTGAGGACAACCAAGGGTTGCCTCGCCTAAAAAATAAATAAATAAAAAGCATGAAATACCCAGGAATAAATTTAACCAAAGAGATGAAATACCTTTACTCTGAAAACTATAAGATACTGCACAAAGAAACTGAAGAAGATACAAATAAATGAAATAATAAACCATAATCATAGATTGGAAGAATTAATATTGTTAAAATGTCATTACATAAAGCAATATACAGATTCTATAAAATCCCTCTCAGAATACCAATGGCACTCTTTTTAGGACTAGAACATTTAATGCAAAAATTTATATGGCACCACAAAAGACTTTGAACAGGCAATGACCTCTTGAGAAAGAACAAAGTGGGAGAAATCATGCTTCCTCATTTTAAACCATAATACAAAGCCAGAAAAATCAAAACAGATATAGTGAATAATGAAAAGGAATGGAGAGCCTAGAAGAAAATCTTTGCTTATATGGTCAATTAATTTATGACAAAGGAGGCATGACTACACAATGGGGTAAAGACGGTCTCTTCAATATGCAGTGTTAGGAAAACTGGACGGATATAGGCAAAAAAATAAAATAGGACCATCTTTTTACAGTATGTGCAAAAATAAACTAAAAATGAATTAAAGACTTAAATGTAAGACATGAAACCATAAAACTTCCAGAAGAAAACAGGCAGTAAACTCTTCAATATAATTCTTAGCAACATCTGTTTTGGGTCTGTTTTCTCCAGCAAGGGCCACAAAAGAAAAACTAAACAAATGGGACTACATCAAAGTAAAAATTTCTTCACAGAGAAGAAAAACATCAATAAAACAAAAAGACAACCCACTGAATGGGAGAAGATATTCTCAAATGTTATATCCAATAAGGGGTTAATATTAAAAATATATAAGAAACTCATTTAACTTAACAACAAAAAAATAAACAATCCAATAAAAAAAAAATGGTCAGAGGATATGAGTAAACATTTCTTCAGAGAAGATATACGGATGGCCAAAAGACATATGAAAAGATGCTTAACATCACTAATCATCAGAAAAATGCAAATCAAACTCACGAGATATCACCACACACCTGTCAAATGGCTATCATCAATAACCAACAAATAGCAAGTTTTGGTGAAGATGTGGAGAAAAGAGAATCACCGTACACTGTTGGTGGAACTATAAATTGGTGCAGCCACTATGGAAAACAGTATGGAGATTCCTCAAAAATTAAAAATAGAGCTGATATATGACCTAGCAATACCACTTCTGGATATTTATCCAAAGAAAATCCAAAGAAAACAAAAACACTAATTTGCAAAGATATATGCATCTCTAAAATGATGGCAGCATTTTTGACAATAGTCAAGATATGGAAGCGACCTAGGTGTCCATCAACAGAAAAATGGATAAAGACGTTGTAGTCTCTCTCTATATATATGTACACACACACACACACACACACACACACACACATGTTATATATATGTGTGTGGTATATATGTGGTATATATATATTACTCAGCCATAAAAAGAATGAGATCTTCCCAATTGAGGATGGACCTAGGGAGCATTATGCTAAGTGAAATAACTCAGACAGAGGAAGAGAAATACTGAATGTTTTCATTTATATGCAGAATCTAAAAAAAGAAAAAAGAATAAACAAAACAGAACAGAAAATAAAATAAACTTGTTTTGAGTTTAAATTTTTCGATTTATTATAAAACATCTTTTATTCAACAAATATTTACTTAAATATTTCCCATATAACACACTATGCGATTTGTGCTTAGGGCATGGAGATAACCAAAGCTCTCTGTCTGTCCAACAACGAGAAAAAAAAAAAAAAATCAGCCCCTACCCCTCCCCTAATAAAGCAAAAATAAAGTACTTGGAGGGATTAAAAAAAAAGTTATTTAAATCCAAATAAAACAGAATGGAAAAGGGAGAAAAAAAGAACAACTTTACTGAGAAGAATCTTAACAAATACTACCTCAGCCAAGTGATCAAAGTGAACATTAATGGTCATAGACAATGTGGACAGTATGTCCTTTCATATGATGTATTGAAAATGACACTTCCCCTCTGTGGTCTTCCTCCTAATAATCTGTAACCCTAGTATTAGCCTCAGAAAATTACCAATTTCCAACAGTAGGACATCCTATAAAACATCTGGTTAGTACTCCTCAAAATTACCAGCCACCAAAGGCTGAGAAACTGCCACAGTCAAGAGGAGTCTAAGTAGACATGACAACAAAATTCAATTTAGAGTCCTGCATGGGATTCTGGAACAGATGAATAACATTAAGTAAAAACTCTTAATGAACTATGAACTTTAATTAATAATAATATATACATTATTTTAAATATGTGTGGTAACTACTGTACTGTTCTAAAAATTAAAGTCTTGAAAAAAAGAAGAAGAATCTCTAACGCAGTTATAAATAATGAGAATATGTTAAATGAAAAAGAGAAATGTAAAGCTTTCTGGTATAAAGAAATATGTCCAGAAGGAAGAAACATGTAAATTCATAGCAGAGAGAGAGAATACTATTTAGAGAAATAACAAGTAGGTTGATATGACTCAACTTTCATATGCTGCAGAGTACATTTGCAATCTAACAGTTTTCTCAACATTGGACTCAAAAATATGTTATTTTTCTTGCTTTGCCACTCAATAATTATGTGTTTGGGCATGTCATTTCTTCCCTCTGAGATTTTGATTCCTGTGATCATCTGTGAAACAAGAGTAACAATGATTGTCTTTAATGGCTGTTAGAATCAGATATCTTTTAAGAACACAGCATAGCTTTGGAATATCTGATGGAATGCACTGAATAGTCACCGTGCATACATGCATACGTTAAAATTGTGCTACTCAGTAGAATGAAAAGATATCTTGGCAATTATTTTTGTAAATTTAATTTATTGACGCTACCAGTCACTACATGACTTTCTTTCTAACATGACATTTTACTTTTTCTAACTAAGATTTACATACCCTAGTACCCAAACTCCACAATATGTTTTAGTTAAAAGGGAGAAAATACTTTAACCCTTTTCCTGTTTAGAAAAAAAAAAAAAAGTGCAGCTCGCCGCCAGCGTTAATTTAACATCATACATAGGAATGCTATGTTTTCTAGGATTTGACATTTTGAGCGAAGAATTACTGTATTTTGTAAATTGAAATACCATGACCACTGAAAACAGAATGCTATAAATAGAATGATCTCATTTGTTTCCAAAGACTTTTGATATACTAGAGAGATGTGAAAACAATAATAAAAGCAAAGTATTTCATGGAGAATTTGGGGGGTAAGTTTAGGACTATAACTCATAGAATTTGGGGGTAAGTTTAGGACTATTACTCCGAATTACCTCGGAGTAAATGCTGCAGCCACAATCACCACCAGTGAGTATTCTCAGGGCAAACAGGAAACATTTCCTGTTAAATTAATGCTGGCATAGAGCCACACTTTTTTTTTCTAAATGGGAAAAATGTTAAAATAGTTTTGGTTTTTTTGCCCTATGACAAATCACTAATCTCAGAATTTATGTATAAAATAAAATATAGAATATTTATATTTATTAATAGGTATGCTCATGTTATTTGTGATAACACAATTTTAAAAGTAAGCATTTATCTTCAATAATAGGAAAATGGTAAAGCAAATATTATCTATATATGTATATATATGTTCATATGTATATGCATATGTATGTATTGATATGTATATATTGGAGTCCTGACTTGGATATATATAGCAATTTGAAAATTTTTAAGTTAAAACTTATTTATTTATTTATTTAAGTTAGAATTTAAAGCATGACATCGACTTGTAGGTATTCTAAAATTATGGTTCTATTTAAAAGTTCATGGGAAAGAAGACTAATTTACTTAATACAAGTGATTTAATTTTAAAAATTTATATTGTCATGGAGGACAAAGAAAAATGAAAAATAGAGATGTTCATATTTAGCTATAAATAATATTTTTCCTATGCAGTTATATTGCTTTATGATTTAAAGTTAGGTTCCTAAAATACAAAGTATATGTTAAATAATCACAGAATTCTATTCCAACATTTAAGAGTCAGGAAAAATTAATTTTGAATGAGTATTAATATAAATATATTTTGTGTTAAGAAAAATCAAAATAGCTTTTAAACAAACTCATAGTAAAAATTTTAATTTATAATGCAATGCACTATAAAATATCTTTAATGACTAAGTTGCTATGAATCTAATAAAACAAGTGTGATTTCCCAGCATGATGATGCATTACAATGTTTTTTATATAATTTACAGCTAAATAAGAACATCATTATTTTTCATCATTTTTCTTTGTCTTCAGACAATATAAATTTTTAAAATTAAATTGCATTTGTTAAATAAATTCGGCTAATAAATACATTTTATTTACTTGTTATTTATGTAAAAAATAAATTTTGTATATGTGCTGCCAAAATAAGCACTAAAAAATAAAATTTGAAAAAATAAATTGCTTTTAAGTGATTTTCACAGTATATTGGCTTTAGTAATTTTATAAATATATTTTTCAAAGCAGCTAATATTTCTTTTTAGTATAACATCTACCTTCAAGGATCTTTGTTCAATATTTCTATATTATGACATTTTGCTAATATTGTTATATTTCTTTCCTAAGGTTCCAAAGTCTTCCAGTTTCACAGCCTATGTTTATATTATATTTCTACTGATGCATTTTGCCAAGCGTTTTTCTTTGGTGATCTTCCTTTAATTATCAGGGATGTGTAATTTCTGTTTCAACTTATTTCAAACTGGTATGTCTCTAAGATTTTGAGCAATTCTAAAAATGCTCACTTTTTTGTTTTCCAAAGAGATTCTTATTTTAATTGTTTCATTGTTTTATTTATATCCTGTCAATTTCATCAGTTTTCTTTAAAACCCAAGTCTTCTTTAGATTATAATAAATATCCAAAATTTAATTTGGGTTTTAACAAGTTTCACAATTTAGAGAAGGAAAAAAAAACATCAATGATTTGAACTAATTTTATTGAAATCAGTAGCAGTCAATAGGGCAATTGCTTACTGTCTCCTGGACATCTCCTTAGCATTTCACCCTTTTGATCACTAAAATCTACCTTGATCTGTTGAAGTGAATCATGAGATTCACTAGGACAGTGGTAAATTAGTTCTTACTTTATCTTTATAGGAAAGCAATTTCTAGATGTCTTTTTCCTGACCATCTCTTATTAAGAGGGAACTTCCAAGCCACTACCCCCAATCTTTCTATTGAGGAAAGTAAAAACAGCAACAAAATACAGTGGAGCATCTGGTCTCTAATTCCTGCCAAACTTAATTTTCTATTGGTGACTACACAAGACTAAAGTTACACAAGTGTAACTTTCTAGTAGCACCTTAATAAATTGTGTTTTTCCTTGAGAACTCATTAGCTAAGTCTGTGCCTGGTTGATTTCCACCTTAGACACAAATGTTAACTTGATTATAATTAACATGGGACTTCTGATTAAGAAATATTTTTTAAGTTTTTAAGAAACATAATAAAAAATAAGGTAGTTCTTACTTTGTACTAGGTTCTCCTCAAAGTTAAATACAAAGGAGCATGGCCTGGCCTCTAGGAGCTCACCTAAGGTCATAAAAAGTCATGAAATAATTCAAAGATGTAAAATTAAATATAGATTAAAAAGACTTTAGTGATAAGCTATCTTAACCCTTCATTTTAAAACGAAGAAACAGAAGTCAAGAAATGTGAAGAATATAGTCACTCTATAGTTAGTGAAAAACAAAGGCTTTAAAACTGAAGTTGATATTTAAATAATATTGAACTGATTTAACCAGCAGCTTTTCTAACAAATCATGCTTCCTCTCTAAAATAACACACAACATATATCAAACACATTCTAAGTGCAAGTTAAAGTGTTTTTTTAAGTAGTGAAGTTTTAGTGTCACAATAACTGTAAAAGATAAGAATTTTCAATATCCACGTTTTACAGATGAAGAAATTTAGTCACAGAGAAATTGACTTACCTAGGTCACATAGATATTTCGTGGTAAGGCTGGTATTCAAAAGGCAGCCTAATGCATGATCCAACATTCTAAAATACCATTCTACAACTACCTGCAGAGTTTAAACCCAGTTATTTAAATCACTAGAACGTTAGCTACTTGAGGACTGAGGTTTTGTCCAGTTTTGTTCACTGCTGGTTGTCTATTCAATGCCTAGAAGAGTGATTATGATAGCTACTCAATACATAATTATTTATTGAACTGAAATGACTATATATAAAATAATATTAAGAATGAGCTGCTTAAGTGCTTCATAATTCCTGGTTTCACAGGAGTATTGAAAACAATTATTTTTTTCTTAAGAAAAACAAAAGTCAACTATCTTAAGCACTGTCTGAAATGTTCATGGTCAACATTACTAAATCTGATTTTGATTTAACTAATCCAGGCTATTAAAACAGCTCGCATGTGCCTTTTTCAACAAGGCTTTCCTTGAGTTCTTTGTCTATATTAGGTCCTTACATTGTTCTTTAATAAAATACTATACATTCCTTCATCTATTTTATCAATAGTTTTAATTATATGGTGATTTATGTGATTCTATTCTACTATTTACTCCTTTACAAATTTTATAAGGGCAGGGACCATGTTTCTTTTCTTTACTAATTTTCAGCACCTAGCAAAGGATCTGTCATAGAGTAGTTACTAAATAAATAGCTCTTAAATAAATATATGGCCATAAACAGATGAATGTATAAAGCATTTAGAGGTGCATAGTAAAGAATGTAGCTTTGTTCAAAGAAAGGTCTCACATTTGCCCTTGTCTTCTGGGAGGAAAACTATGTCATAAACCTGATAGGAGTGTGTATTTGGGGCAGGAGAAGGCCCTCCAGAAATGAATTGATTTAGAGTGGGATTCAGGTCTTGTGGTATCAGTTGACTTGAGAATCGATTGATTTCAACCACATGGGCAATAAATAAATCAGAACTATGCAATAATGACCCAATAAAAATTCTGGACACTGAGGCTCAAGTGAGCTCCCCTAGTTGACACATTGATACTGGAAAAGTCAATCTCACAGAGGAAGACACAGAAGCTTTACATTTAAAATCTTCCCAGACTGACCTATGAGTCTTTTCCTTTGTCTGATTTTAATGTAAAGCCTTCCCCTCTGACATTATAACTGTGAATATAATAATATTCCATGAGTTCTGTGAGTTCTCATCATGAATTATCGAAATAGAGAATGGTTTAGGGAATCCCCCAAACTTTCAGTTAGTATCAGAGTGACTTATGGAAGATTGTTCCCTTAACTCTCACAGCTTGGCTAATTCTAGTAGTAAGTTAAATGATTCTTGCAGTGTATTGGTCAGACCAGATAGTACTACATCCTTATGGTAGAAATAGCTTTTTGACAAATTTGTGTTTTAACTCTGGGAGTCATTTAACCTTTTGGGTTTCGATTTCACCATCTGTAATTTTAAAATAACTCTAGTGTACATCATAAGGTTATTTTGAAGACTATATATTAAGAAATAATGGATTGTTCTAATTATAGAATATCTAGGTAACATACAATAGGAAATACAATAATACTATTTATTTTAAATGTGTGACCCTCTCTAAGAACTGGTACTTGAAATTTAATGATCATATTCACTTTTATATAGCTTTGTAATTTTAGATAGACCCTTCCACGGTAGGAGTAAATTTTTCATTTAGTTATGAATTTAGTCCCTTTAAACAGCTGTAGAATCATAGGTCATTAAAATGTCATCCATCTTTCTCCCTCTGGCAATGATTATACATAGACTATCTCAAAAGAGAATGAATCCCATTTTTAAATATTTCCCAAAAAATAAAAATCTAAAAATTATCTGGAGAAAAAAAAACAAAAAAACCCTCATTCTATAATTAACTTTAAACATCCTGTGCCTGTTACCTAATCAGTAAAAAGAAAATAGTAATAGCAATATTTATGTCATACTATCTAATCAGAATGTTTAATTGGTGGACCCACAATTTCAATATTTTTAAAGGCTCACAGGTAATTCTAGTGAGCAGTATGGCTTTGAAATATGCGCCACATACTGAGATACCCCAAGATGGAGAGAATTGAGGTTACATTTTGGGCTTGTTCCCTTAACTCTCACAGCTTGGCTAATATAGAATATAGAAATGCATCTCTCTGGAAGCGCTCATTGTATGAAATAGGATTATAAGTAAGTAAGCTGAATCTAATTGATAGTATTATATGATCTTAAAAAAAGATTATTCTATTGTAAGAAAGCCTTAATGAGTCAGAGAATAAGAATTTTTCAATGTTTAGTACTGTCCAAGTGAAAAGAAAAAAGAGTCTGGGAATCATTGGTAAAAATGGGAGATAGACATTGCTGTGGAGGAGGAGTTTTTACATAGCTTGGAAGAACCATTCCTCAAAATTTTCCATCTATTAGGGTAACTTTGTTATCACTTATGTGACTTCCCAGGGACTCTAACATTAGTCAAGGTATGCCAGAGATACACGAGTATTCTGAACACTGAAAATATATATTTTATATAAATCATATACTAACCTCTGGTTTTATATGCTGACCTCTTAAAAAGTTATGGTTATAATAACGGAATCAAATTTATGTTATTATAAATCTGAGGACCATACTTAGAGCCATGTTAATGCCATGGTACTGTGATGGCACTCTATGAAGCCCAGTATGTGAAATTAGCCCTACCTTCCAAAATGTCTCTAGATAACATCTCAATAAAGGCAAATCTGTAGAAATCTAATTCTGTTCTATAGTATATAGAGTGTCTCAACGTGTTTCCAAGTGTATGCAATATTTCTATAAGGTATACTCTATTATTCTCATTTTTCAAATAAAAAAGTTGAGACTTACAGAAATTAAGGAGCTTGCCACCACCAAAAAATAAATGGCCAGTTTGGGTCTATAATAGCTCACTTGGACAATACTATTGCTCTGGGAGTATATCAAGGTCATCCATCATATACAGACATTGACATGGATGCTTGATTGTTTCAATATACTTCATACTTTACAGACATGTGAGTAGCCTACAGCATTTTCACAGCCAACACGTATATTCAGTGGCTTAATCATTCGACTTTTGGTGAAGTAATAAATCAGTAGCCTAAGAAAACAGACCATTTCTGGAAGAATAATTATTAAAATTGTTACTTGCTAGAAATCTGATACACTTTTGGGGATTAGTCCTTTAGTTTGTACTTATTTACCCTGCTAGATATAGAGGGGGATAAAATCCAGCTACACCAATAACAAAACAAAACCAAAAAAATATATCACACACATAAACAAAACAAAAGTTGGTGGACATTTCTGGAAAAAAATGCCAAACATTTGAAAATAAATAAAGGTTTGAGCAACTCCTAGGAAAATTCAAGTCCAGTATTCTCTCATAGGTAGAAAAGAAAATGTGTCAATTATAATTTTGTTATCCTTTTAAATATTTGGTATTTGAAATATAATAAATACATAGAAATAATAACAAAACTATTAGACATGTTAACTCAAAAAAATTTATTCATAAACAGAAGTGCAATTATAACTTTTAATGAGGTGTGCAAAGTTAGTAGATTACCCAAAATATTTTATTTCCTCAACTATACCCTCTAATCATCCTACTTCTGCATATTGTATAATCAATCTCTTCCAGAATTATAACTCTCTTTTTCCTAACTGTTCACTTTGGTTATAATTATATTGCAAATATAAGAGAGTTCTATTGTTACAAGAAAAGTCTTTTTCCTTTTTAATATTTTATGTTGATGTATGCCATTTCTTTCATTTTCTAGCCATTCTTCTTCAAAGCCTTTATAAAACCAAAATCTGTACAGTTAAATTAACTGTACCATACATTAATGTCAAACCTTTCTGCATCAACTGTATTACTTAGATAATTCCTATTACACTTGATATAAGCACTTCAGATAAAATGGCTTAGACATACCTAAAAACTGCCAGTTCATTAATTTAAAAAATAATAATTACAATCCAATAACTGAATTTTCACCATACATTTTTTAATTGAAGAAGTAGGAAGATACTGACATATAATAAATGCTAAGAATTAAGTGAATGGTCTTTAGTTCTCTGGTTATCAAAATGTCACCAACAGATGACAAGTTTAAACATGTTCCATATTCACCTCAATACCTATATGAAGATTATAGATCTTTTTAAAAGTAAATGACTCAAAAGTGGAATTACATATTTTTGATTATAGATATAGATACTTCTTGGAACAAATGAGACAGTAGTAACAACATTTTTGGCTACCTAGAATATATTTCCCATTATTTTGATAACCTTTTTATCTGGTAAGGCCACTTCCTTCTGGAACATGTGCTTTTTGTGTGACTCTCCAATTAGTCCAAGGTGAAAAATGAGACCTGGGTTTAAGCTAATTAACATATTACATTCCTCTAGTCATAGTGATTGACTCAGGGATGGTCACATTACCTTATTACAGTCAATGAGATGCAAATATAAACCATTGCAAAGAAGGTTTGAACTTGTGAAACCTTGAACTTGTGTTGCTGGGGACTAAGAACAAAGTCAGTAGAGTAGAGAAATTGAGAGATAAATTGAGCCATGGTGACATCTTTTGAGTCCAAACACATATCTGGATTTCCTATTATTATGTCAAAAATTATCTTTCATGCTTGAAACAGTTTGAGTTTTCTTTTAGGCAAGTTATTTCTAACTGATAGCAAAAGTTATCAGTAAAACCATATGTATATATTGATTCTTCAGCTCCACAAACCAACTTGAGCTTTTATCTGTCTGAAAATCTACTATAATTTTTAAATTTTTTGCAACAAGAACATAATGGATTCAGTGATTTTGTGTTTGTTAATAAGTTCAGATCATATAAGAATACTCATTAACAATATCAAAATATATTTTACTGAGCCTGAAAACTGCTTAATTGAGTTAACATGCACTGTTATCATTACATAAGTTGAAAAAAATCATCGATTTGGACAAAAAAGAAGTCAAATTTTAGATTTATAGATTATCCTTCTCTTATAACACATGGCTTCGAAAACATTCAACATAGAGAATATCAAATTGTTTATTGCTTTTTAAAAATGACCATATCTCAGACTATCTTTCCCTTACTTATATCTGTACACAAACCTGATAGCAGATAGTCTTGTTCTCATTAAACTAAGACAATAAATTTTATTAATTGTATAATATGTTCTGGGAACTTTTACATGTTATATAATTTTACTTTCCCTAAAGACAATATGAGATGCTATGTCTTTTTATCATTTTCAAATAATAATGAGGATCAAATAATGAGGATCAAAACTAAGCAAATATATAACTAGAATTCAAATCCAGGTAATCCAACTCTGAATTGAGGATGTATTTTTTTACCACATGATATTATTTCTGCCAAATCTTGAAATCATGGCTAAAATGACATGTAAAGTATTTCCAGGATTCTCCATTCATTTTCATTGCCCCCAATTTAGCTGGTTTGTTTATCTGCAACTATAGATTAGCTTCCTATAAACATCAGGAAATGAGGGGATTAGTAATTTCTCTGTTCTATTTTAAATATTTCCACAAAAGGATTCTCATTGCCTTGGTTTTGATCAATTGCTGTCTTCTCTTACCACAGATAGGAAAAAAGGTAGAATTAGATGTGATGAGTAGAGGGAGTATCTTTTCAAAAGAAGGGATAATGAAAGAATATTAGGATACTAGAAAGACAAACAGTCATTCTAATCTCAATTTAATATAACATAAAAATCTGTGTAGAAATAATAAGACTCAAGAAGTCCAAACATTTGACTACATTATAATTTTAGCAATTATAACAGTTAAAAACTGAGTTCTGTCATTAAAAAGTCTATCATTTGAGCACTGGATTGAGCATAATCTTATTAAAATTGTGATCTTACACAAAGTACTTCATTTCTCTACAACTCATTTTGCTCACTTGTAAAATAGATATTATTAGCTTATACCTCATAGGCTTATTGTAAAGATAATTTCAATTATTTGTTTGAAGCATTTAACATAATGCTTAGCACATAGTGAGCTATTCCTTCATTCACTAAGTCTTCTCTTTAACAGTTACAGAGATCAAGTTCCTTCAAAGTGTCACTTGAAGATCATAACATAATTAAAAATGAGCACGAGAAACTGCTAGATATATCTCTTTATGCCTCTGCTTCTGCTCTCTCACACATAGACGGGCACACACACAAATAAGACTTAAGAAAGAATATAGGACAGGCTTTTAAACTTTGTGTCAAGAGGTAGTTACCATTCTTTGTTAACATGCCTTGAGTAAAATAATGTAAATTAGAAATAGAAAAATCTAAGATTTATGAAAAACATCAATGTCTAAGATTACATAAAAGACATTGGGAAGTTTGAAGTTTAGAAGCAAAGAAAAGTAGACAATATAAAAATAAAACTTATTACACTTTTAACCTTTCTCTGTCTCATTCTTTCAGTTTCACCTCCTTTAAGATGAAATAGAATCTTGCTCTCCATTTTGTCTCTTAACAGAAAACATGATATCTATTAAGAAGCATGGTTGAAATCTCCTCACCCTCTTTCTTATTCACAGTCCTCCTCTTAAAGTTATTCCAGTCTTTAACTTTTCCCTATCACCAGCATTTTTCTTCCAAGAAGCATTTGACAGCATATAGAAATTCTGGGCTTGACTCACATTATTTATCTATGTTACTGTGTAGGCTTGTCTGTTTATATACACAAAATAAATAGTGTTTACTAATTTGTCACTATTCTAAGTTCTGGCATCTCTGTATCACAGAGAGGTATACACTTGCTACTTCTTTTCCTTACCATTTTTTTCCTCTAGTCCCATTTAACCTTTGAATAATGCCAAGTTAAATTTTAGATCCTCAAACAAATACCTTCAGAAGATCACAATTCTTACCCTTACATTATTTGACATTTCTTGGAGATCTTTTAGGAGGATAGGTGGACTGGGTACCTTGGTGGTTTTATATAAAGTGAGTTGAGTGTTTTTCAAAGATGAGGTACAGGCTGAATAGTTATATTGATGAATATTTCTTTTCTGAGATATAATTTATTTTCTAATTTTTTTAGGATTATGATTATTGATAGTTTCTGCTCTAAAAGTCTAGTTAAAATAGAACAGCTATACCTACGAGTTTATATTATAGATGGCAACTGCACACAAAGATGTTTTTCTTTATGTGTGGATATAAATGCATGCACCTGTGTACACAAACACATCAGAGTTTAAGTGCTAAAATAGGTTAAAATACATTTAGTATTTTTTAAAAAAATCAATATCCATGATAAACAGAGATACAAAAAATTCTCAATGAAATATTAGCAAATTGAATTTAATAATACATTAAAAGGATCATATGCCATGATTAGGTAGGATTTATTCCAGGAATGGATGGTTCAACATTTACAAATCAATCAATGTGATAAACAATGTAACAAAATGAAGAATAAAAATTATAAGATCATCTTAATAGGTGCATAAAAGCACTTGATCAAATTCAACATTCACAATTAAAAAAAAAAAACTTTCAAAAAAGCAGGCAGAGAGGGAATGCAGCTCAACATAATAAAGGTCATGTATGACTAGCCCACAGCTAACATACTCAAAGGTGAAAAGCTAAAGGCTTTTCCTCTAAGATCAGAAAAAAGACAAGGATGTCTATTCTTGCCACTTTTATTCAACATTGTATTGAAAGTTCTAGCCAGAATAATTAGGCAAGAAAAAGAAACCTATAGATTCAATGCAATCATTTTCAAAATTTTAATGTCATTTCACACAAAAATAGAACAAACACTCCTAAAATCTGTATAGCATTGTAAAAGGCCCCAAATATCCAAAACAATATTAAGAAAGAACAAAGATGGAAGTATCATACTTCCTGATTTCAAACTATATCATGAAGCTATAGCGATCCAAACAGTATGGTATTGACATAAAAACAGATAGATCAGTGTAAAAGAATATAGGGCCCAGAAATAAACCCATATACAGCCAATTATTTTAAGACAAAGATGAAAATACAATGGAAGAGGACAGTTTCTTTAATAAATGGTGTTGAGAAAACTGGACAGCTACATGCAAAAGGATAAACCTGGACCACTGTCTTAGGCCATACACAATAATTACCTCAAACTGGATTAAAAAATCGAATGTAAGACTTGAAACCATAAAGCTCCTAAAAGAGAACAGGTTCCTTGACATCAGTCTTGGTGATGATTTTTTGGATCTGATTGAAAAAGCAAGACAACAAAGCAAAAATGAACAAGTGAGACTACATGAAACTAACACCCCTCTGTATAGCAAAGGAAATCATCAACAAAATGAAAAGGCAGAGTAGAGAGTGGGAGAAAATATTTGAGAATCATATATCTAATGAGGGGTTAATATGAAAAATATATAACAAACTCATACAACTCAATAGTAAAAAAAAAAAGAAAAAAGAAAAAAACTGATTAAAAATAGACATAGGATCTGAACATTTTTCTAAGAAGGCATACAGATGGATAACAGGTACATAAAAGGTGCTCAACATCACTAATCATCAGGTAAATTCAAATCAAAATCATGATGAGATACCACATTACAGCTTTTAAAATGACTATTATCAAAAAGATGAGAAATTACAAGTGTTGGAGAGGATGTGGAGAAAAGGAACCCCTGGTGTACTGTTGGTCTTATTGTATATTGGTATAGCTTTCGTGGAAAACAGTATGGAATTTCTTCAAAACATTTAAAATAGTACTACCAGATGATCCGGCAATTCTCTTTCTGTATATATATCTGAAAGAAATTAAACCACTAACTCAAAAAGATATCTGTATCCCTCCATGTTCATTGCAGCATTATTTACAATAATAGAAATAACATAAGTGTCACCAATAAATAAATGAATAAGAATATTATACACACACACACACACACACACACACACACACACACACACACAAGAATATTATTCAGCCATGAAAATATGGAAATCCTACCACTTATGGAAACATGATGGACCTTGGGGACATTTTGCTAAGTGAAATAAATCAGACAGAGAAAGACAAATACTGTATCATCTCACTTATACGTGGAATCAGAAAAATAAATATAAAAAACGGAAAAGAATCCTCATAGAATAGATTTGTGGTTTCCAGAGGTAAAGTTTGGGAACAGGAAAAATGAATGAAGGTGGTCAAAATTTACAAACTTCTAGTTATAAAATAAATAAGTCTTATGGGTATAATGTATAGCATGGTGACTATAGTTAATAATATGGTATTGTATATTTAAAAATGCTAAGAGAGTAGATCTTAAAAATTCTCATAAAAATTATATCTATGCATGGTCATAGATGTTACCTAGGTTTATTGTGATGATCATTTTGCATTCTAAACATATTTGGAAAAATTATGTTGTACACTTAAAACTAATATTATGTTATATCAATTACATCTCAAAAAAATCAAAGATTAACTTATCTGGTTCCTTATGATTAACTGATATAGAGGTATTTCCATTTTCCTAGAGTAGTAATAATAGATGAATGCCTTACTGGGCTACTCTTTTTTCTCCCTTAATTAGGTAATTCCTTTGAATATAAATGTTAGATGTAATAGAGTTTTGCCACATGTATTCTCCCTAGAAATTTTTACTTTCTCACAATTTTATGAAAAGAATGGACACTTGAGAGAAAGTAATCCCAAATGTATCAATAACATTGAAAGCATTTTGGTGTTGGGGGATTTAAAATGAAATGGAGGCATTTTAGAATCAGCAAAGAACAGTTTGTTCTGTTTTGCTTCTTTTCACACAGGCAGTGTATGTTCACTTAGATGAGGGAATTTAGGTCAAAACTCAGAAGCCAAGAAACACTCTTTTGATGCTTCTATTTTACTCTGTCCTGGATTCCTAATATTTTTGGAAGGAGAAAATTAGAACTAAATTAACTGGCAACTTATGCTTCCAAAGGTGGCACTTCATAGAAAAATCACTCTTAGAGCATTTACCGGTCACTGGAAGTTGGTGGTTATGTTGGAAGCAGAAACATGTATACAATTACTCAGAGAACTGAGCTCTTAGAAACAATATTTGTGCAATTTCTTCCCTGCACTTCTACCTTTATCTCTCTTTCTATCATTAAGTACTCTCACTTTCTTTCTCATTTTCCATGTTTCACTCATTATTTTTCTTCAAATATCTATATTCTTTTTTGCCACCTTTGTTTTTTCTCAATCTTTCTGTAAATCTTTATGCATCAGTTCCAAATTAATTCTGTTTTTAACTCTGTAAGGACATCTCTCTATTTATTATATTTCTCATTCAAATTTTACTTGTTGCCTTTTGGGTCAAAACCATTACCTTTTCTCAACATTTTTATGTTTTCATCACTGTGTTTATTGAAAACAAAAGGTGCTGGACAGTGACTATAATCATTTCCATATTCTGTATCATGAATTCTAAATAGAAACGTACTTTTAAGGAAATTGGGTTTTAAAGATCTTGCAGGGGCTGCTTGGCCACTATGTTCAGACCATACTTTTTCTAACACTGTTGTCTTTTTAATAAGATATTTATTTTGAGGATTTTTATTTTTCATACATGCAACTACACAATTTCATAATCACCAACATTCATATAATTACAAATTAACTACATTTTGCTTAATATGTACAATTTAAAACTATTTCTGAGTCTCTTAGTACATGTATAGTTAAAAGAAAGTCAAGAGACTTTTTTTCCCCCTTGCTAAGCAATTAAACTTATTTAAAGTGCTTTAAAAAAAGTAATTTACAATAAATTTTCAGAAAAGTTGGTTCTCTCCCCAGTAGCCTAAGGATTAAAGATTACAGATTCTGAAATTAAAAATAAACAAACAAAAAACACATATACACACAATCAATCAATATATGGGAGAGGAGAAGAGGAGGAGGAGAAGAAAGAAAAGGAGGAAAGGAAAAAGGACAAGTAGAAAGAGTGAAAAGAAGTGGTTAGCTATTTCCTTCTTATGATATCCAAATAAATATGTAGAAACTGTTATGATATTCTCACAAAGAGCTCTAGAGTTAGAACCAATGGAATTTAGATATATTCTTATCCCTGACACTTATTTGATGAGACATACAACTTTTCTGAGCTTTGAATTATACATATGTAAAAAATGAACTTGATAGAGACTTCCACTAAAGATTGATATATATCACAAATGTATTTTAAATATAAATTATTACACACAACTCCCTGTATATTCTATCCCCAGAACCCTTTTTCTAATTATTTCATCCAAAAAGAATGGTCCAATGCACTGAGAGAAGGTTTTATGACTTTGATGGCCATTTACATTTGATCAGAGATTAAATTCATCCTCCTGACACTTATCTTGCAGAGGGCCTTTCAGATCTTTTAATTGTCCCTGTGATTACCTGGTATTACAAAACTCAGAGGATACCTCTGCAGAAGGCAGAAAATCCTCTAGCTGCTGTCTTTGCCTTCCTTTCACATGTCTACATTAGTATCACAAGGTTTTTTGGCTATTGAATTTTTTTTTTTTTAATATTTGACCAAAATCTCATATTAAAAAAATGATTTTCTACTGTAAGTCTCAGTGGTAACCTTAAACTTCATTGTACTACTGCTGTTCCTTCCCAAGAAACTTGTACAAGAGGTCAGATTCTAACAGGAGAATCATCTCCCAGTAATTTAACAAAGGCTTGATTCTATTTGAATTTAATGGAGAACTAATGATTCTGACAAGAATAATCTTCTGTCTTGGACAGCCTTGTAAGACTCTTTTCTTTTTAAAGTCAAGCTCTTTTGATTGCAAATGTCATGTCTCATGTCTCCCACAATACTAGTTATAAGTTTGTCTTTTCACATGAAAAATGAAGTCTGAGTGCTTGATTGCCTTGTCATTTAACAACATTATTACATGAAAAACTTTTTTTTCTCCCACTAGTCAGACTAAACCGAGAAAGCAGTACATTTTTTTAGCTCAGAGTTCTCAATACTCTTCAATTCCATTGTATCGCTTTGAAAGAGAGCAGCACCTTTGAAGAAATATTGTGTAAATAAAATCATTTAAAAATGTGATACCCCTAAAAATAAAAAGCCAAGAGCAAAAAGGAAGACACCTCTTAGAAGTGATGATTGACCAGTCATCTGTGTTACACAAATATTTTCCAATCCCCCAGGGTTGAGGAAAAAGTGCCACATATATTTCAAAAGATGTTCTGGAAGTATAGAAGTACATAGAGAAAAGGTATATAGAGGAAATGAGCAACTGGGAAAGATGATATATTCTCAGTAAACAAAATCTGCCACACTATTCATTTGCAATTCATCACAGTCCTAGGAAAAGAGTGTTCACAATAAGTATTAGGAGGTTTGGCTTTAGGGATTGGCTGTTTTGTATTTAACGAAGTGCTAAAATGTGAAGTTTTCTTAAACTATAATATAGAAAGATGTTTCCACAAAAGAGAATTATAGAGATTACAAAGACATGCCAAATCTGGAGCCTCCAAAACCTTGCTCCCTGTATTGTAGAATGACTTGGCAGAGATATAGTAAATATTCAATAAATACTTCTTGTTTTGATATAACTGAATGAGGTTGTCACACAAAATACTGAGACATTGTATCTCTAGATCCTTCCCTAGTCTCTAGACTTAAGTTTTTTGTGTTTTTTGTTTTGTTTTGTTTTGTTTGTTTGTTTGTTTTGTTTTATTGCATAGATTTTGATTTTTAATAGTGTTTCTATATTAGTCTGCTAGGGTTGCCATAACAAAATACCACAGACTGGGTGGCTTAAACAACAAAAATATATTTCCTCATAGCTCTGGAGCCTGGAAGGCCAAGGTTAAGGTGCCAACAGGATTGATTTCTCTTAAGTCCTCTTATTAACTTGCATTTAGCTGCTTTCTCACTGTGTCCTCACACCTCCTTTTCTCTGTGCACTCACATTGTGGTGTTTTTCCTCTTCTTATGAGGACATCAGTCATAATAGATCGGATCCTCACCCTTATGACCTCACTTAATAACTTTAATTACCTCTTTAAAGATTCTATCTCCAAAATAGTCACATTGGGACTTAGGGCTCCAACAAATGAACTGGGGTGGAGGGTGTTTCACAATTTAGTCCCTAACATCTACTTTAAAGATGATCTTCAAAGCAGAATTGTATATTAGAAAGAGGATTACTTGGGTGTCAGACAGCACAAGTTGTGAATTCTAGCTGGCCATTTATTATTCTAGCTTGACTTTGGACAAGATAACTTAAATCTTTCTTTGTAAAAATGGACATAATAATTGCATTGCAGGTTTGTTGTGAAGATTTAGGGAGGTGATTAAGTATGAAAATAACCTCACATATTGCTTAGCAGATGATAGTTATAATCATTTCTCTCTGATGTATATCATTTAGGTGGTGGGGTCTCTACATTAAAAGCCTGGAGTGCCATTCTCTGTTTGAGGAGAAGTTTGAAATGTTTGAGGAGAAGTTTGTATATAGAAATAAGAATGCTACTTCAAAGACAATTTAAGTGATCAAGAGCTCCTTTGAGAGTTGAATCCTGTACTTGCCAAAAATCTTAAATCGACTGTTAAATCTCATCCATCTTTATTTGTTGAGATTAGGTGATTTGTTTTACTAATGCTTTACTTAAAACTCTGCTGATAAAAGCTCCCACTTTCAGGTTTGCAGGCTATAACTGGAAAAGATGTCCATGTGTTTTTATTTATTTAAAGACTGTATCATTGCGATAAACTTATATTCATTAGAGTCCCAAAGGGAGAACAGCTTTTCACTATTATTGTAGCTTTCTTATAATGCAAAACAATTCTACAAAATTAAACTGTTTCAGTTTTTCTTCTACTAAACATGAAAAGGCTTCATATGGAAAGAGACCAAAAGCTGCTTTAAGCTTTTTCCTGGATCAAATAATATTGACAAATATTATTTCGATAGAGCGCTCTTAATTCTAACATCTAAAGGCCATATTGTATACTTGAGTAGAGCAAACTGACATAGTTTTATAATACAATAAACAAATATGCTTATTCTTGAGGCTAAAAGCCTCTTTTTCACTGTTTTTCATGAACGTGCCCTAAAATATTTTTATTCTTCAACCATAAACATTGTCAAAGCAGGTATATTATGTAGTCTCTAAAAAAATAGGTTTTTTTCTCCACTCTTGTGTAAAAGTAACCTCAGTATATCTAAAGTACCATTTGTAATTTTAAATTATTTCAAGTCATGTGAGGCAAGTCTCAATAAACTGAAATTTTGAGATTTTTTTTTTTTAGTGTCTTTATATACTGCATCAGACACACTGAAGTTGAAGGAAGGTTTATATATGTAAGTGAGACTATTCATGCACAGTTTTAATGTCAAACTGGGATTCCTCATGGAAACTGCTCAGTAGACAAAAGAAAATTCTTACAAATTAATTTGACCTTGAATAAGGAAGCATATTTTTATCAATCAAATGTAACCAACATTGACTTTGGAGATTAGCCAAGTTGTTGCATGCATATTCAGGTATATAAAACAGTTGTCAATGTAGTCTTCTTGATACATAGTCTGTCACTGCATATCAAATTAGAACCTGCCGTGCTTTTCTTGTTTCAATTTTATATAGCAACATGTAATACATGAGTCAAATCTGTCTTGCTGGGTTGCGAGGGAAGAATTGGAATGCAAAGGCTCAATGATAATATGTTAGAAAACCTACATCTTAAACAACTAGATTTTTAACTTTAATATGAAATAATACATCCCCATCTTATAATAGTCTGTTCTAGAGTGGTGCTTCTCAAACTTTAAAGAGCATACAAACTACTTGGGGATCTTGTGAAAAGATTGATTCTGATTCAGTAAGTCTGGGGTAGGGCCTGAAATTCTGCTTTATTAATAAGTTCTCAGATGACGCTGCCAATGCTGCTAGACTATGTACCACACTTTGAATAGTCAGATGCTTTGGCACTATTTTATACAATTTATCATGACATTTAAGAACCATCTACATAGCAAAGGGAGTATGGAAATCCAAAATAGCTATATTAGTACTTATCAATTCATTTTAATTAAATTTGGTAATAATTATGCCAACTCTTTGATTTCATTGTGATTAGCCTTTACAGTTGGATTTTCTCTTAGGCTTACTTTTCTTTATGACTATAAAGAAAAGAAATAAAATAAAATCAAAGTATGCTTACAAATTCTTACAGATGACACAAAATGTTTGGAGACTGTTTAGGATTTAAAAAAAAAATAAAGTGTGATTTAAAAGCAGTGACACTACCTACTGTGAATGGACACTCCTACCTCATTTGGGCTCTCCTGTTCCTTGGAGACAGTGCATGCAACAGTGAGTGGTGCATCTGACTTGCAGAAACCTACAGCATGGATCTCCCCATTCAATAATAGTATGTTGGCAGTTTTTAAAGATGTTTTATCTTTAAAAGGAGGAGATGTGTCATCATGTAACTGGCTGTTTGGTACTTTTACTCTCAACTGATAAAGTTATGATATGCTTCCTTGTTCTCTTGGTGTCCTATATATAAGAATTTCTGTTTTAAGCAAAATTAAAGAAAACATATACATATCCGCCGATAGCTATCCCTTCATTGTATGTTAGTAAAGGATTTAATGGAATGACATATATGAATTTTGTTTCACAAAGGTAAGGAATAATAATGACTTTGTTATTCCTGAGGATTTAGAGAATTATGTTTAAGAATGCTCTGTCTAAAGAACTTAGGAGAAGAAAACATCTTTGTCATGGAGTTCCCTCTTTCTTTTCTTAAAACTTTGTTCTTTGTTGAAAATTTTGTTAGCAATGAGAAGGTACACTATATATGCTCATGGAAAAGACTTTCGTATACCTGGAAGATATTATAGATTAATAAATCACTAAATGACACTTATTTTATCAAAACACGTATAATGAAGCATCCTTTTCAGGTTTTAAGATTATATTGGCAAATATTTTATTTAGATCTTTGTTACTGCTCACACCTGGGATTTTTCTGTTCATTTTGAATTATCATAAATGGTGTCAAAAAAAGATTTCTAAAATATAAAATTAAAAAAAAATCATAATCCTTTTATAGTCTGAAGGATGTAGATGAATGAATGGTAATTATTTTTCCATTGGTCTTTTCGGTCTTAAAGAATATGAAAGTGAAGTCTAAAAACTGCTATTTTAAAATTTGTAGTTTACAAAGCAATCTCTCTTCAATTATTTACATATGTGGTTGGACAACAGCTATTTTAGTATATTTTATGAGGAAAAAATATAAATAGAAGTTAAACGACTTGGTCAAAGACACTTGACTAGTCCTAGCATTATGTTATTCTGATTTTTTAGTCTTGTAAAGGAAATCATCCCACCTCCTCTCAATATAATATCATTTCATGAGCCCATAGGAGGAAACACCCCCATCTGTAATGATCCCCTTGTCAACAGTGGCATTATTAATGATTTAAAGTTTTTGAAATTAATATTAATGTTGGAAATATTAAACCAATGCATTTTTTAAACTTAAATCTTAGCAGCCTTCTTCTTTTGAACCTTAGTCCTGAATTTTGACAATCTAAGACAAGAGAGGACAGACATGTTTCTCTTTAAGGAAGACAGTAGGCTTTATGAATGAATAAAAGAAAAAAAAAATCTTTCTAATACAGCATTTTTTAACACAGCATATTATAGCAAATACTAAGCCAGAGGTGTACTTCCCTATAATAAAATGCATGTTTAATAAAGACAAGTAAAATAAATCTCTATCTATCTGGGGGAGAGAGAGAGAGACAGACAGACAGACAGACAGACAGACAGACAGACACTGTTTAGAGCCTGAGCTTCAAATTTCATTCATTCTTGGCCAGGTATATAAATTGTTGAGGGGAAAAACTGAAGGTAAAAAGGACATTATCCCAATCATCTTTTGAAATCTGGGACAAGGCAGATGAAAAGATTATTCATAAACCAAAATGGATCGGCTCTTATACAATTAAAAGTATCCTCTATGATATGAGACTGTGTTAAAAGATCACACACTTCCCAATACCCTAAATAGTGTCTTGTAGAGGAATAGAGAGAAGGGGTAGAAATTGAAGAAACTCAGTATTTTCAACAAAAATGTGAATAAATTTGCAATATCCCCTCCATACCACCATTCTAGAGCTATCCCTTCTCATGTCATAATTCCTAGAGCCACCTATAGAGATTTGAAGGAATCTCAAATTTAATTCCAAAAATTCAAAAGCTATAACACCTCCCCTTTCAAGTTACTGATTTCATAAAATGTTGTATCTGGTAAACATGGATTTTGGGTTCTCTGGGTTAAATTAAAATTCTACCTCTATAAGTTATTTTGGGTTCTCTGGGTTTAATTAAAATTCTACCTCTATAAGTTATTTTGGCTTGAGAATTTTTTTTTTTATGTCTGTTCCATCATTTTAAAACAAAGAAAACAATAATATCTTCTTCAGCACGTTATAAAGAAGATTAAATAAGATAATACATAGAAAATGCTTAATGCTGTTACTACTAGTACTACTGCTGCTACTTATACTGCTACTGTTATTCCTACTACTCCTACTCCTACTCATACATCTACTCCTACTCCTACTACTACTATTACTACTACCACTACCACCACTACCTCCACCACCACCTTTGGCTTAGCTATTTCTTCCTGAGATAGGCAAATTAGCTAGGACAAAACATTAATCTTTGATACAGATAAAATTTCTGAAATGTCCTTTTGCCTATCTCTTTTCCGCCTTAAAACTTAACATTGTATTTATGTAGTTCCAAATGCCTTCAATCTCACCCCTCAAAGAAAAAACGATAAGAAGAAGAACTCCAGTACAACTCTCCAGCATAGTTCTCATAGTCCAAAAGCCAAGTATAAAATAAATTTTTGTTTTTAAATGACCCAATGAAATACTTTTGGGTGGAGTAAATGTGCTATTTTAAAGAAAAAAATAATTAAAAAAAACCTTGCAAATATTACTCTTAAATTTAAATCCAAACTCCTGTGTTACAAGAGCTTTAATTTTTTCTATCCGCTTCTATTTTTATGCTCCCTAAACTGTATTTCAACCTAAGGTATAATGGCTCTTCTCAAAGAGTCCTGTTCTCTCTGGATGAAGAAATTCTTAAAAACCTTGTCAAAATGCATTGTATCACAAAATTCATAGGTCATTTACGTGGACTCAAGAGGTTTTTGCCAGTCCCAATAAGCATCTAAACTTCTAAATGTTAACCCCAACTACGCTGAACCTACGGACCTCTTGGAGTATCACTCATCACTAACTTTTTGGTCCGGTGGAGCATTATATAACTTTTCCCTAACCTTTCTGCAAACCCAGAGCCCAGATGAAAAGTAAATAATAAATGCTATGGTAGTATAAAAGAGAAAATAAAAACAAAAGCAAAATCTCCTCCAAACAATAGCATAAGCAAAAATAGCAAGTGAGTAATCTCAATCATAAAATAAATATATAAAATAAATATTCTGAATATATACTGAACTACAAAGAAAAGAAAAGAACCTTTCCCAAAGTATCCTCAATGTGCCCATGCAAACATTTACTGTTTTACTTCATGGTTTTCTTGTGATTATGGCAAATACTTTTGCTTCTGCTTTATTTCAGATTTTGATTCTTCAAATGACTAACCACCTGTCTCCCTTCTATTTCCCTGAATATCTCAATTTTTAGAATAAAATTGAGGGGTCAAGGGGTCTAAAAATAAACTTCAGATTAAAAGGATATGGGAAAGGAATAGGTTCCACTTTGGGTATTATTTGTGCTTCTCATTTAATCTTCACAAAGGCTTTATGCATTTGATATTGCCCAATCTTTCTAAGAAATGCTACTGAATTACTGATTCAAAACAAAAGAATGAAGATTGATTATGAGGACACTTTTATTTTCTTACATTTAAAAGTCTAAATAATAGAGAAAGATGATGTTGATACTCAAATACACAGGTACTAGTTTCTTTATACAGAGAGAAATTATTAAGTACTTATTGATAATCCAAAAGCTATGACAAATACAAAACACAGTAAATTTCCTTTCATTTAAATATTTCATATACATAGTTGCAAAGCAAAATATATTCATCCAGGATGGTGTTGCCCCCGCCCCCCGCCCCCGCCAGTGATCAATCTATTGTAAAGATAGAGACTTCTATTCAACATAAGGAATAGAAAACTGAATTATAAAAAACCTTTCTTACAAATAGGACATTTGTAAATTTGCAGCTCCATAGAATTAAAAAAAAAAAAATCAATCATTCTTTTTAAATTCACAGATAGACTACTAACGTTCTCTTTCTTTTACAAATCAGGTTATAGAAGCAATGCCATTGTTGCAGTTTCAGGACTAATGCCACAATCTGATGAGATAGGTTTTCAACTTCTAAACAAAAAGACCAATAGACATTGGCTTATGCAGACATCATTTGCAAAACAGACAATATTTTATAATGCATCATATTTTCTAAGATTTCCCAAATAGTGCAATTATGCAAAGTTTATCTCTTGAGAAATAAAGTCACAGGCTTTACTAGATAGCATAGTCCTATGTTTGCTGTTTAGATTTTTTTTTTCTGACCTGAATTTTGTTTGTCTTTAATAGGTCTTTGTCTTCCTTAGAGTTTGTTCCCTCTAATTTAGGTAAGAGGAAAAATGATATAAATTTGTTTAGACTCTTGTGATTAAAGGCCATGAAGGCCTAGTTTTATTATAATAGGGAAAACAAATGACAAGAGCTGATGTGTTAGAGCTAATGAAGACTTCATGGAGGAATCGGGATTGAGTTGGGATCTATGGATTAGAAGAATTTATATAGGTGGAGAGGTCAGAGGACTACATTGGAGAGAATGTGAAAGGCTGAAATAGGAAAGCGAAAAGGTTGAGAAGAAATTTTGAAACCCAAAATTTCAAAATCTGAAAAACTCAAAACAAAACTTTTTTTTAAACCTAGCATAAATAATTCTATTAGAAGGTTTAGAAAATGCATAAAAAGTCAATTGACATTAACCTCATGAAACCTGTGCAAGATACTGAGCATACTGCTTTACATAAGTGATTTCCTTTAGTCTTATGAAGTATATATTCATAAAGACAAACATCTATTGAGGTTGCCACCTGTGGCAAGGCATTAGAAATACAAATCAAGTAAGACATGATGATTATTGTCAAGGATATACGGCTTCCTCAAAAAAACTAAAAATGGATCTACCTTTGACCCAGCAATTACACTTCTGGACATTTATCCAAAGAAACCCAAAACAATAATTCTTAAAGATAAATGCATCGTTAAAAAAAAAAAAATCTATGCATCCCTATGATCCCTATGTTCATGACAACATAACTTACAATACCGAAGATATGGAAGTAACTTAAATGCCTATTATGGACGATTGTATAAAGAAGTTATGGTTCACAAATACAATGGAATATTACTCAGCCATTAAAAAAATGAAATCCTTCCATTTGCAACAACCTAAATGGATGGACCTAGAAGTTATTATGCTGAGCAAAATAAGTCAGATGGAGAAATAAATACCATATGATTTCACTTATATGCAGAATTTAATAAATAAAAGAACAAACTAATCAAAAATAGACTCATAAATATAGAAGACAATCTGGTGACGGCCAGAGGGGAAGGATGTTGGAGTTCTGGGAGAAGGTGGTGAAAGGGTGAAGAACTACAAATTAGTAGTTGATAGATGGTCACGGGGATGGGAAGCATGACATAGGGAATGCAGTCAGCAATAATGTAATGGCTATGTGTAGAGCCAGAGCGAAAATAGAGTAATCAGGGAGGGGATCATTTCATAAACTATATAAATGTCTAACCAATATACTTTCTACTTGAAACTAATAGTACAATACAATAAAATGCAAAAAAAAATATACATTATTATAAGAGAAAAATGTTTTTTTAAAAAAAATAATGAAATTGAGTTTGATAATATTTTCAAAATTCATCTAGATCAACCAGAGGAAAGACTTCCAAAGACGAAGCACTATCTGAGTTGAGTTTTTAAGTTAATAAGTAAGTCAACTAGGTAAAGGACATTATGAACTAAAATATCATCATAAGCAGTCATGGAGAAACAGAATATGCCTGGGATAGTGGAAGTAGCTGAGATGACTGGAATGAAGGGTTTGCGTTGGAGAAAGGTACAAAATGCGGTGTGCATTTTTGCAGAGGAGTAGAAATGAAGTAGCCAGATCAAGTACACCAGAGGTTTTCAGCCTGTGAAAATTTCATCCCTAGGAAATATTTGGCAATGTCAAAACATTTGTCTTTAGTAGGCAGGGGGATGCAACTGGCATCTAATGAATGAAGGCTAGAGATGCTGCTAAACTTGCTATCATGTGCAAGACAGTCCTCTCCTCTCTCATCACCAGTCCCAATGAAGAATTATCTGGTCCATAATGTCAGTAGTTGCAAAGCTGAGCAACCCTGTCGTGTGCTAGCTGCGAGAGTTGGAGCTTTATCTGGAAAACTCTGATAAATCATTGAAGGGTTTTAGACTCTGTAATAACATATTAATTTCATTCATAAGAATCATTCTGGCAGCTGTGTTAGGGTTGGATCAGAGAAGTAAGAGGAAATATCACAATAGGAGGACCTGTACTAACTTACTGCACGAATATAGTAGAAAAATGATGGTGGCAGTAAAGGAAGAAAAAAGAAACTAACAATGAAAGATGACTATGTGTGGCTATGAAAGGAAAGAATATAGTTTGACTCTCTGATTTCTGGATTGAGGAATTGGAATAAAAGTAACACTATTCAAACAGGTAACAAAGGAAATAGAACAGTGTTGAAGAGGAAAGTTGATGAATATTGTTTTAGATTTCCTAAAATCAGATACCTGAATGGCATATGGGATTTACTACCAAGCAGTTGAATACATAAATGTGAGAAAAGTAAAATGCAAGGAACTGCTAAATGAAGTCAGAAAATTACAAGAACAATTTCAGTGTAGTAGTGTTAGTGGTGATGGTTACATTAGTGAATGAATGGAAGCTGGGAAAACTGAACAGCATTGAGGAGTAAATAGGAAGGGGTAAAGTAGAACTTACTTCTGTTAAAAATCTTTTATATGGGAAAGCAAACTGAGGCTTAGCAAATTTTAATACATTTCCCAAGGCCGCATACTAGATTCAAATCCACTTCTACATTTCTCAGAAAAGAAATTTTCTTTCCACTTCACAATGGTATCCCTGTTCTATCAGGCTATTCCTTTATATACTCCTTTGCTGGTTTCTCTCTAAGAGCAGAAAATATGAGATGATTAATGAGCATTCAAGACATTGATTGGGCCATGTTTACTAGTGGCCATGGTCAATGAATACTTAAAATATGATCTTCCTTTTCTTCTTCTCTTCCATATAGCCAGATGGATATGTTTCTTTGGCTGTACCTTGGAAGCAGCTAATTATCCATTTATATCCAATTATGTTCCACCTCCCCTCCCTCTTTCTCTCTCTTGGAAATATAGATACGTATATGCATATGTGTGTGTGTGGTGTGTGTGTATATATATTTATATATAAACATTATATATATATGTATATATATATATATAAAAACACATACACATATGCACATATACATTCATGCACATAGGCAATTGAATGTAGTTGTTAAAAACACTGGCACTGTAATCTTAATTTACTCAGCTATGTGACATTTGACAGAATACTTAATCTCTATCTCACTTTTATCATTTGTAAACTATAAAATAATAGCACTTACCTTATTAAGCTCTAATTATCAAATGAGACTATATGTATAAAACACTTAGAACTATGGTTATCATCTAGTTATCTACACAAGTAATATTAACTCTTTTGTACTCTCTTCTCTTTCTCTACTTTATCCCCCTCCTCCTGCAATACTCCATCCCTTCACAGACTCACATAGACATATTTTTGTTTTTCAGGTTTCTGTAATATGCAACACACCCAAGATTTCATTTTAGGGGCAGTGGTAGGTTCCACATAGGACTAAGGATTTAGGTCTTCTAATCTGATTTGTTAGAGAGCCCTGCTTCTGGTTATAAGTTTCTAGTAAACTAATAAATAAAGTTGTCTTCCTATCTCATTTGGTTACTATTCTGTGAGTTGCTCCTCTCATGGACCTTACAGTATACAGAGAGTGAACAGAAGGGTAAGATATTTCTAATCCTTTTTTCTGTGGCTATAATATTATGAACATTGGGCTCAGTTAAATCCTTCTGATTCTAGGAGTGATTTTAGCATGTGTAATCTGATTTGAAGCATCTGCGGAGGTGGAAGGTGATCATGAGCTGAACTGATCTACTGAATGAATTGACCTTTGGGAGGCCTGGATTGTTTTACTATCTCTGTTACCAATGAACTGGTGGCCTTGTTCAATTGACTACCTGTTTTGAGTTCTAGCTTACTTATCAGCAATAGAAAAGAGTTGTTAATTATCTCTGTAATCCCCTTCAACCTTAATAACTACAGCATAAGAGTATAAATTTTACTGTAGGTGATTTTGTGATAGTTACAACATTTTTTTTTTAAATTCGGTTTGAGGCTTAGAAGGAGAATATCAGAAATCCTACCTCCAGATAAATGAGGTAGTATAAATCAGGATTTAGAATGATTAAATATCTAATATATGGTAATCATGAGAGCTCTTGCTCATTTAGCGTACAAAGTATTTTATTAGAAGAGATCCTACTAAATCAGCTTATGTACTGTCAAATTATGTTGTATGGAAAAACATAGGAGGTTCTTTCTGAATTTGTGTATATCTACTACATATTCAATGCATTTATTTCCTGATGTAGGGTCACCTCTACACTATATTGAATATTTTCCCCCAGAATGACTATTGCAGATAAGAAATCTAATTTAAGAGAGAATGTCCTATATTTTGGGATGTGAGCAAAATGAGTCATCATGAACTTATAAATGCAGAGTTTTTATATTATTCTGTTACCAAAACATCCACAGAATATTTAAAGATTAAATAATGATTGCACCAAAATTATACCAATGGCATTATAAATAACCAATATACCTAGAAACTGGTGTGATAAAATCAAACTATGTCCACAAAGCTATGTGTCCCAATTACATTTTTAAAAATATAAATTGAACACATAATTTATAAAACTTCCAGTTTGACATAAAAATCAGTCACCCAGGAACAAAACAAAATCAAACAAATGTCTGACAATCATAACTTCGCATTACAACTCTTATCACCAAAGCGAGGTTGTCAGTGTATTTTGTGTGTTTCATATTTTTAAAAAAATGTATGCTCTTTCTGAATATATATTTTTTTTAATCAAGAAATTCAACATCAACTTTCAGAATAGGTACATTATGTGATAGAATTTCCAAACTGTGGAATTGATTTATTAGCATATAATAAAACCAAAACAATAGTTT
>NW_006442484.1:19199878-19201374 GCF_000325575.1 Pteropus alecto
TTTCCCTAACTCTAAGGAATATATATTTTTAAAGCTCCCAAAGTCTTTATTCAAATTGTTTGTAATGTTATTATAAAATTAAAGTTTATTTACAAAGGATCAGAGAATATTAGTCCTTTTCAGGCAAATCCAAGTAGTTCTATAGGTTACTTAAATATAAAGATAATATGAAATTCCACTTTTTGCTAATAACCTTTTGAACCGAATGAGGCCCTATATTTAAATTTATGAATTTGTGTCTATTTACTATATGTTCAATGCATTTATTTCCTGATATAGGGTCATATCCACACTAGATTGAATACTTTCTCCAAGATTGACTATTGCAGATAAGAAATCTAAGCTAAGTGAGAACATCCTATATTTTGGAATGTGACCAATATGAGTAATCAAGAAAGTGATGCTATCAAATACATAAAGCTCTTGATTCAATTGCTATTGATTGATTTTAACAAAACAATATGAAACATACAAAACAATGTATATTTTTACTTGTTCATGTGGCTTTCTTAGTCTGGTACTGTGGTCCAAGCTCAATTACACTTTCAAATATTTCAAATTCATCATGTAAATGATGGGAAGCCTCACACATTTTTTAAATTAAGGGACTACCATAATCAAATTTCCCAGAGCTGCCAAAGAATTATGAGCAGAACTAGTCTGGATTTGTGAGAGAGTGGAAATGTCTGAATTTTCTTGAAGTCAATTCCTTGGCTACTTATTTATTTCTACTTCTTAAATGGCAATGTTTCCCAGAATTCTAAGCTTACAACTTCTCCTTGGCTATAACATTTCTTGCTCTTCTTTTATAATAATATTTTCTTGAGATGTCCTATGGATACCTCAAACTCTATACATTTAAAATTAAACTCATTTTCATCAAAACACCGTTTTTCCTTCTGTATTATCAAGTTATTACTTTCTGCTGAAACACCTAAGTCAGAAACATGAAATCTCATATTTTCTCTTATTCTCTTACTTTCAGAAATCTGATAATTATATCTTGTTAATTTTTGCCTAAAGGATATTTGACATTATCCAACTTTCAAGAATTGCTGTGGATATTTTGATAACAGAATAATAATAATAATAAAAAAAACCCTGCAGTCACTAAAAAGTAATCATTTATGGTATTTTATCTTTTCTCATGAATGATTTTTTTTTTTTATTCTTAGAATATTCGTTCTTAGATATTGGTTCTATAGGATAAGTGCTTATGTGTTCTGAAAATATTTATCACCTACTTCAAAAGAATCTCATGGGAGAAAATAAATGGAAATATTTTATAATTAAAACCTTATGGTTTGTTGGAAAGGAGATATATAAGATCTAAAAGCAAAGTGGAAAACTTAGATATCAATTCAGCTTTTAAGACAAAACCCTTTTGTGCAGAAGACAGAAAATAAATGGGGCAAAGATACATATTTTTAATTTTTAAATTAAATCACTCAAGCAAAAAAAACATTCTTTTTTCTGTGATCCAGTGCTCGAAAACA
>NW_006442484.1:19201409-19233909 GCF_000325575.1 Pteropus alecto
ATATATATATATAATTTATATATATATATAATTTGTATATATATAATTTATATATATACCAATATATAGCAAATATATAAATAATTTAGCAAGAATATCTATTAGGTATAGATATTATACCAACCTATTATGTATGCCTCTGCGTACTAGTTTTCTCAATGAGATAGCTGAGGTCCAGGGATCAACATTCATACAGCTAATCAGTGGCAAAGTCAGGATGTTAGTTGATCCTGAATCCCATGATATTCACTATTATGCCATACCGCTTGCACAAAGTTTGTAATACCGTTATGTATTTCTTGTTGTTTTTGTTTTGTTTTGTTTTTTTCCCTTGGTGCTACACTAAAAAAAAAAAAAAGAATAAAGGTCATAGAATTGAGGAGCTAGAATAAGAATTTTATGAATAGATAGAATCTGGTAAAAATATTGGGCCACATGAGTCATAAAAAAAAAAGAGAGAGAGAGAGAAAGACAGATATGTGTCATGAGAATTTTAGGCAAAATTAGAGGGAGAGGACCAGGTAGATTATATAGCAGAAATCATGATTCTGATTTAGGAAACTTGAGAAATTAAGAGTCAAGAGATGAAGGAAGCTTGGATTAAATGGAATATCTATGGTTTTGAGACTTACAGTGTGGTTCAGAGAGCAATAGCATGAGCATCTCCTGGGAATTTGTTATAAATGCATTATTTTAGGCCCCAACCAAGATCCATAGAATCAGAATCTGCATTTTAACAAGATACTCAGATGTTCTTCAGGAATTAAAGTTCGAGAAGCACTAGGCTATGGCTCTAGGCAACGAATTACAAATAGATATAAAAGTCTTGGTGATAAACAGTAGGCCTTTGCAGAAATAATAAGCAGAGCAATAGCAATGAGCAGTGATACAAGGTAGCATTCCTTGTATATGCTCTAACTACTGGTAGAACCAGTCTCAGATTGAAATCGACATGCTCTCAACTTAAAAAATCAAACAAATTATAACATGTACTCTCAAAAAATTTTTCTCCTGAGGAGAGTCACAGTTTAATAGTAAGAAGTAATTATAATACAAAGCTTCTGACATCTCTAGTCATCTTCCTCTTTGAACACTCTATTCCATTTATAGTTTTGTGAGTAACTTCTATAACTTTAATGCAGATTTGGGCGAAGAAATGTCCCATTCGACTTTTGAATAGTTTGGTATAATACCTGTTAAAATGGAAAGAAAAATCAACTCTATTTCTTCTGATTACTTGCAATTTAGTTGCCAACTTTATTATAAACCCTACATGAGAAGCACCAGGCAGCCGTGTTTGCTGACTACATTAATTCTTTCTCAAATTGTTCAACACATATCAAAGCCTTAGCATACAAATCCCTGTTTTTATTTTCTTTTTTAATGAAGGTGAGGAAAGGGTACATAAATCTTTAGAAAATGAGGCTCTTGAAACAGCCAGAATAATGCTATTGTCAATATACTAAAAGCTACTTTAACGCTTCTATAAAATTCTTACAAAAGCAAAAATGCCTTTAATAATACTACTCTGATATAAAAACAAGATTACTGTATATATTCTTTTGCAACTGTTCTAAAAGGTTTTATGTAATAGTTCACTAATTCAAGAAGTCTCCATTATGAGAGACTCCAGCTATTTCATTATCATAACTTTATTTCTGACCCACCGAAGAAAAGATCATGCAATGTTAGAATTATTTTAGAGCTCTAGTATTCATCAAGGAAGGGAATTCAAAACAGAGCCACTTAGAGAGTGCTGGTCTGTCTTTCTGTAATACCCATTTCAAGCTTAAATAGTTTCACTTTTGATCCAGATGCCATTTTGAACAGGGGACAATAAAATAGGAACTTAGAAAAAGTGCTTCTTTAACATTTTTTTTCTTTAATATTTTAAACTCCAGCAAAGAGTTTACCCATATATATGCAAATAAGTAGACATTATAACTGAATTTTCGTACCCAGATAAAACCAAATTCAGGTGGTCAAGATGATCCAGTGATTAGAATGATCTAGATTTTCGATTCCAAGATGTCAATTAATGACAAACATAAGAAAATTTACATTTTTTAACACATAATTCTCATGAGTATGGTTCTGCTATTGCACTCTCTGTTATACATTGGAGGAAACTGAAGCACAAAAAAAATGAGTAACTGCAGTAATGTTTAGCACATACCCAGAGCGAAATGAACAATGTATTTAATTTTTTCTTAATTGGTTTCAGGTATACAGCACAATGATTAGGCATTTGTAAAATTAATAAAATGATCTCACCAATTACACTAGTACCCATCTGGCACTATACATAGCTATTATAATATTATTGACTCTATTCCCTAGGCTGTACTCTACCTCTCTGTGAAAATTTTCTAACTACCAATTTGTATTTTATTTTTTCCTCTTTTTACCTACCTCCCCTGCCCCCTCTCTTCTGGCAATCACCAGTTTGTTCTCAGTATCTGTGAGTCGGTTTTTGTTTTATTTTGTTTTGTTTTGTTCCTTAGATTCTGCATATAAGTGAAATCATAGAGTATTTATATTCCTCTTCTGACTTATTTCACTCAGCATAATATCCTTTAGGTCCATCCACATCCAGGCGAAAAAACTCCCTTATATATATATATATATATATATATATATATATACCACAACTTCTTTATCCAATTGCCTATTGATCGGCACTTAGGTTACTTCCATATCTTGGCTATTGTAAAAAGCACTGCAGTGAGCATAGGGGTGAACAGATTTTTTGGAATTAGTGTTTTAGTTTTCTTTGGATAAATACCCAAAGTGCAATTGCTGTGGCATAAGGTAGTTTTATTTTTAATTTTCTGAGAAACTTCCGTACTGTTTTCTATAGCGGGTGCACCAATTTGCAATCCCACCAACAGTGCTTGAGGATTCCCTTCTCTCCACATCCTCACCAATCCTTGTTGTTTTTCAATTTATTGATGGTAACTATTCTTACAGGTGTGAAGTGATATCTCATTGTGATTTTAATTTGCATTTCTCTGATTAGCGATCTTGGGCATCTTTGAAATGAACAATTTTAAACAAAGTCTGATTTGGGCCATGCTGGGCATCAGAATATTGAATTTAAAAACCTAATTACCTCTAACAATTTCCACAGTATTTCATAAAATCCTGAACCATATAAAAATAACACTTAAAATACCTTAACCCACATTCTAAAATGACAATTTTACACACACACACACACACATCTACACATCCACATGCACATACATTTAGTTCTTGGCTCAGTTTCCAATTTCTCTTCAATAAAGAAATATCAGAGATCAGCCTGTGTCGGGTTTGATTCTGATTCCTTTTGTCTCTCATTCTCTCCTACTTCACCCTCTCTCCACACTACTTAATTTATTATTTTCTCTCTCACACATCTTATTTTATTCTCCATTTAATACACTTGTCTTCATGTTTCAGTGGCATGCCAGAGATTGGCTAGATTTTCTTTTTCTGGATATGTAGCAGCACTGTATTTTTTAGCTTTTCTTGTACTTAGGTAGAGACCACATGACTCAGCCCCAACAAATGTGGCTAAAAATGCTATAGTCCATGCCGTCTTTGCCATCAAACCCTCTATGGGATTATCCACATATTTTTCCTCTTCCACAGTAATATAGTAAAGATGTCAGCATCATAAGATGGGAGGATCAGGACCCCAAGGTATCATTTAAAGAGGAACTGTTTGAACCACATAGATATTAATTTTAATTGTATAAACATACTGTTTGAGGAGTGTTAATGATAGTAGCCTGCATTATTACCCTGAATAATAAAAAAAATGTTAAGGCCATTGAAAGTTATCATTGCCCAATATTACTCTGTCACTGGCCTGCCATAAGTATCTAAATTTTCTTTAACTAATCACAATTTTGATTACAATCACCTGAATAAATGGAAATATATTATGGCAAAAGTAAAACATTAAATGCTTTTCACCTTACCAGTAGTTGACAGAAATAACACTAACTTTAAGACCTAATGTCTGAATTGCAATACCAGCTGTGTCACTTATTTGCTGTTTGACATTGGACAATCTAATAAATTTCCCCGTCTTAAGAAAAATCTTAATTTATCTAGTCATTCAGTATACTCTAGAAGAGCAAATTAAAAACTGAGATAAAAACATAAACTGTAAAATTCTATTCACATGAAACACATTTTTTTATTGTCAACAAATTTATTTTGCATAAGGAAATGAAAACAAACACACAAACACAAAAACAAAAACAAAAACAAAACCATGAGAGTTGTTTCCAGGGTGGTATATCTAGAAAAAGGAAATAGAATATCAGAAAATCTTCCCAGAGAAGAAAAAATTTGGTAGGCCATTACTTTCAGTGTAAAAGAGTGACAGATCTCATATTATAATTTTATAAGGGCCTGATTCTAATTAAAATAAAAAAGATTTTGGTTTTGCTTTTATTGCCTACTTTGTGATCCCTTAAATTACTCAACACTTCCTGCTGTTTGCTCATGCACACACAGATTCATTTTGACTCTGGGTTGGTATTCTCAGTCTCTAAGTGACTCAAACATACGCACTTTAATAAATACGTTCCAGTTAAAAAAAAATTTAAACTCATGGGTTCTAGAGCTATTTATCTTGGTTGCTAGACATAATATCTTAAGAAGATCAGTGTTGTACTCCCATGAATGATGGACAGCTCCCTTCTTTCACTGCTACCTTGTCATCAGACTTCTATGTGTGAACTCCATTTTTTTTTAATGCAATAGACTTCATTATTCCATTTCTCTATTCTACACTGTTCCAGAAGATATCAACAACAAAACCTCAGTGACATAATTGTTAATTGCTTTTACATATGAGTTTACTGAGGATAGGTAGGTGGCTCTGCTGATCTTGTTCTGATGTCATTTGTTTATCTGGTAATCAATTAATACTAGTCAGTATTGTTTTGCTTTGCTCCACATGTTTGTCATTCTTTTCCTGGAAATAGCAGGATAATGATGTTCTTTCTGGGGGATAGTGACTGGGAGGAGGCAGAGGTCAGTATTCAGGTGTATTGATAGTGTGTATTTGTTTATGAGTACATATGTATAATAATATACAATACACATTACTTTTAAAATCTTACTTTTCTTCAAACATACTTAACTCTTTTAAAAAAAGCAAAGCAGAGTTCGAGTGGGAACATATCTTTGATTCAATGATTCATGATTAATCAAACAATTGAAATGAACACAAAACTAAGAAAAGAAGTGTAATCTGCATAACCAATTTGAAGTCAAAATTTATTTCCATACTATTTAGCTTAGATCATTTAGATAAACTATTTCATTTCAAAAGTCTTCGCTTCACTTTTATCTATAGAAAAATGATTTTAAAATAAATCACTGAAACAAGATTTGGTCTTGCCCAATTTGAACATTAGATAGTTATAATATATCTCTCAACTATTCACATATTTTGAAAATTTCTTTATATAGTTTTAGTAATATATTTATAACTGCACATATGCAATTGACTGCTGTTAAGAAACAGGTATGAAGTGTTATGTTTAATTTTATTAATAGTAAGGTCTGTGCTAAACTATATATACTGTTTTGATATGTAGAAACCACATTTTAAATATGATGAGAGGAAACTGATTCAAAACTATGTCTATGGCAGCACCAGCCATCTTCTCAGCATGCTACTCTCTAAAGCACCTACAGCTAATATGCCATTCCCACCATCCTTGAAGAGGTTGCAATAGCAGTAGGAGCAGGTATTTATAAATATTTATATATATTTATATATATAATGTATTTTTCACATGAAATTCAGATATATTATAATCTTGTGTTTGTACACGATGGATTTAGTCATAGAAACATTTAATCTTCAATCGATAGAAAATGTAGAGAACATACTCTCATCTCCCCCCAATAAGGTCAGAGAGAGACTTCATTTATCTTGTTCACTGTTATGATTACATTGCCTATCACAGAACTCAATAAAGAATTACTAAATAGAAGAATGAGCAATAAAGATATTTGGTTTCCTAGTAAAACTGGTGATAATTTTTTTACATAAAACAAAAATATATTGATGCAGACTATTTTATTTTTAATAAATTATAATTTCAATTACTATACAGAGATTTTGAGAAGTTAATTTTTATATATGATGTGCAATATGGATCAAAGTTCATCTTGTTCACTTACTCAATTGTTCTCCATTACTTGTTTAAAATGCTAGTCTCTATCCACTGAATTTCCTTTGCATCTTTGCCAAAAATTAATTAACAAATATATGCAGTTCTACTTCCAGACTCTCTTTTCTGATCCATTGATCTATTTGTCGATTTTGATGCCAAAGAAACACTGACCTATTTGTCAATGTTGATACCAATATCTCATTGACTTCATTACTGCAACTTTATAATAATGTTTTAGGTCAAGCATTATTATTCCTTAAACACTGTTCTTTCTTTAAAGTTGTTGTGGTTATTCTAGGTCCTTTACATTTCTATATGAATTTTAGATAAAAGCCTTCTTGATCTTTGGGAATGCATTGAAATCATAGGTCAATTTGGAAAGAACTGCCATCTTAACAATATTAAAGCTTTCAAATTATGAATATACTATATTCTATGTATGTAGGTTTTCTTTTGTTTCTCTCAGCAATTTTTTTTCCTGTTTATAGTTCTTGTACATATTTTGACACATTTATCCCTATCTTTTCATGGAGTCATTAATAATATCTTTAAAATTTCTAGTTCTGATTGTTCATTGTTATCGTATGGGGAGGAAAAAAAAAGGATTTTTCTGTTAACCTAATAGCCCCCAACTTTACTAAACTTACTTAATAATTTTAACAACTGTTTATGTAGATTTAATTAATTTTTTTACATAAATTTTGATGTTGTCTACAAATAAAAATGGTTTTACTTTTTCTTTTTTAATCTGGATGGTTTTTATTTCTTTTTTCCCCCCTTTTTGGCATTGTCTAGAATCTCCAGTACAAAGCTAAATTGAAGTTGTAAAAGCAGACAGCTTTTCCTTTTTCCTGATCTGATAGGGAAAGCATTCATTTTTTTGCCATTACAATGTTAGCTGTAGGGTTTTTTGTAAGCACTCTTTTATGAGGTTGAAGAAAATCCCAAGTATTCTTTGTTGAGAGTTTTTATAAGGAATGGAAAATAGTTATTGCCAAATGTTTTTTTGATTTTTTTTTTACACAGCTGTCATAACGATATGTTACTGTTTGCTCTATGTGGAATTAAATTGACTATTTTTTAGAATATTTAACCAACTTTGCATTCCTGGGATAACCCCCACTTTGATGTGACATTGTCCTTCTAAAATATATTATTAGATTTGTTTTGCTAAAAATTTAAGACATTTCCCATCTATGTTCATGAAGGATATTGCCCTTTGGTTTTCTTTTTGTGTGATGTTTTTGTCTAGTTTTGGTGTCAGACTAATGCTGGCCCTTGTAGAATGAAGAGGAAAGTATTTTCTCCTCTTTAATATTTTTAAAGCTATATGTAATGGATTCTATTTATTTCTTAAATGTTTATTAAAATTCATCACTGAAGACATCTAAGCCTATGATTTTCTTTGTGGGTAAAATTTTAGATAAATATTAATTTCCTTAATAAATATAGGGCTATCCACATTGTATTTTTTTCTTTGTTGAGCTTTGGTTGTACACTTTTCAAAGTATTTTGTCCATTTCAACTAAGTTGATCAAATCTATAAGTAAAATGTTACTTGCAATATTCTATTATTTCTTTAAATCCATAGGATCTTTATTGATGTCGTCTTCTCATTCCTGATGTTGGCACTTTGTATCCTCCTTCTTTCTGTCTCATTCAGGCTAGCTAGAGGCTTATCAATTTTATTAATCTTCTCAAAGAAATTGTTTTGGTTTCACTGATTTTCTCTATTTGTCTTCCATTTCTTATTTCATCTTTTTCAGCTATAATCTTTATTATTTCTTACATTATACTTTCTTTGGGTTTCATATTTTTTTCAGTTTTTTTAAACATGAATGATAAGTCATTAGCTCTATCTCATTTCTAATATAGATGTTCAGTGCTATATTTCGATACATTTTATTTTTTGTTCAGGTCAAAACACTAACTTCTCTTTTGATTTCTTCTTTCATTTATCAGTTATTTATAAGTGTGCAAGTTAGTTTCCAAAAATTTGGAAATTTTCCATCTATCTATTATGATTGCTAATTAAATTTTAATTTTTAATATGAATACATTGTATAACTTAAATCTTTTTAAATTTGTTGAAACTTCTCTCATGGTCTAGAGAATGGTATACCCTGCACACTTGAAAATATATATATTTTCTACTGTAATGTGGTGTAATGTTCTATAAATATTAAGTAGACTAAGTTTGTTGACAACATTGATCAAGTATTCACTGGTATTCTGCCTACTTCTCTAATAATTATTGAAAAATGGGTTTGAACTCTTTAACTATAATTGTGGATTTGTCTATTTCTGCTTGTGATTCATTCATTTTTTCCTCCCATATATTTTGAAGTATTGTTATCAGGTGTGTAAATGTTTATGATTATTATGTTCTCTGAATTAACTGACCCCTTTATCATTAGGAAATGACCCACTTGATTGCTGGTAATTTTCTTTATGATCTGCTTTGTTTTATGTTAATAAAGCCACTCTAGTTTCTTTTGATGATCATACTTTTACTTTTAACCTATTTGTGCCTTTATATTTCAAGTGGGATTCTTAGAAGAAGGATATACATACTTGGTTTTTGTTTTTATATGAAATTTGTCAATTTCTGCCTGTTTTAATTACAGTGTTTAGAAGATTTATATTATATATAATTGCTGATATTGTTGGCTTTAAATTTACCATGTTTCTATTGTGATCTTTGTCCCAACTATTTTTGTTCCCATTATTTCTCTTTTTTTCTTTTGGATTAAGTACTTTTGTATGATTCTATTTTCTCTCTATTATTGGTTGTTTAACAATAATTCTCTCTCTGTGTATTTTAATGTTTTGGGGGGGAGATTACAAACATACATCTTTAATTTACTGCAATCTACCTTCAAGTGATATTAGACCACTTCACTTACAGTATAAAAACTTCACAAAGTATACTTTCATTTGTCTCCTTTTAGCACTTGTTATATATTTTACTTATACATGTGTTATAAATTTAACAACACATTGTTATTAAACAGCTAATTTTATTTTAAAGAGATTTAAGAATAAGAAAAAAAGCATTTGTTTTTATCCATGTAGTTATTATTTGTTTTCTTTGTATAGTTTTAGATTCCCATCTGATATCATTTTTTTTTTTTTTCCTTAAAGTCCTTGGTCATTTCTTCTATTGCGGGTTTGCTAGTGATGAAGTCTTTCCACTTTTCATGTCTGAATAAATCTTTATTCTTTTTTACAGATATATTTATTGAATAAATATTTTACGGTAATAATTTGTTTATTTGTTTTTCCTAATAATTTAAAAAGACTAGTCCATTATTTTATGGTTTGTGGTGTTTGTGATGAGAAATCTACTTTCATCTTTACCTTTGTTCATCTATATATAATGTATCATTTTATAAAATTTGATTACTTTGAATATATATTTTTTATCACTACTTTTTAAAATTTGGCTATGAATTGCCTCATAGTTTCCTTCATGTTTCTAATATTTGGGTTCTAGTTAGTTTCTTAGATATGTGGTTTTATAGTTTTCACCAAATTTGGAAAAATATGGCCAATAAATATTCAATACTCTTTTTTCTTGTCCTCTCCTTTCTTATCTCCCCCTCAGGAAACACCCAGTTACATGCATGTTAGAGTAGTTGAAATTGCCCCTGACTCAATAATACTTTGTTCACATTTTCTGATTTTTTTCTTCTGTGTTTTATTTTGAATTTCTACTACTATGCCTCAACTTTACTGATCTTCTATTCTGTGATATCTAATCTTCCATAATTCTCATGCAGTATATTTCTCATCTCAGCAATAATTTTCATTACTAGAAGTTTCATTGATGTGTTCTTATAATTTTTCTATATCTACTAATATCCAATTTTTCTTCCAGCTTCTTAGATTTATGGAATATAGTTATAATTATTCTAATGGCCTTGCCAACTAACTCATCGATGTCATTTTCTGGGTTAGTTTTAACTGATTTTTATCCTCAAAAAGGATATTTTCTTGCTTTTTTGAATAGCTGTCAACATTTGATTGGATATGAGGCATTATGATTTTACACTGTTATATGCTAGATATTTCTGTATGCTTATCAATATTCTTAAGTTTTGTTTTGTGAAATAGTTATTTGTAAATAATTTAATTCTTTCTGGTTTTAATTTTAGCTTTGTTGTGTGTGGGGAGGGAGGGAGGAGGGGTAGACACCAGAACAGCATTTACCCTAGAACTAAGTTTTCTGAACTACTAAGGCAACATACTGCTTATAAGACTACCTGATAACCCATGAATCATAAAGTTTTCCATTCTGGCTGGTGGGAGCAGACACTATTCTGAGTCTCATGTGAACTGTATTAGTTTCTCCAATTTTTATAGGCAGTTTTTTTTTTTTTTTTTAACCTGGCCTTGTGTAGTGTCCTCATAGCATGTGCTCCTCAGTGTTCACATTTGAATAATAGAAGAGACTGCTCTGAGGGTCTCTAAGTTTCTTTGGGCAGCTCCTTCTTCCTAGTACCTTCCCTGTGAACTCTAGCTGCCCAGGATTCCCAGTTCTCTCTCTTCAACTCAGGTGGACATCTAGAGTCTGCCTGAGGGGAACTTCCTATGTGACAGCTGGATAATCAAAGGGTTCACCTCATTAGTTTCATGACTATTAGGGAGCAAATAATTTAAAACACTGTCCTTTGTTACTTGATGTTTAATGTCTTGAAAATTATTGTTTCATATATTTTGTCAGTTTTATTGTTATTTTAGGTAAAAGGATAAACAGCATCTCTGTACTTCCCCTTTGCTGGAAGTGGACGTATCTAATTAAAATTTAACTGAGATGATGTCACTCCTCTGTTTAAAATCTTTACTTTCCATTTCACTTTGTAACAGTCAAAGTCCTAATGCTGGTGTACAAGGTTCTGCATTAACTGGGCATTGTTATTATTCTGAATCATTTACTACTACTCTCCTATTCCCTTACTTGCTCTACTTACAATGAGCTTCCTGCCTATTGTAAAATAAGTTAGATATACTGTCCTCTCAAGGCCTTTGCCCTTGATGTTTCCTCTGTCTGGAATGTTCTTTCCTCAGATAACCACATGGATGGCTCTTCAAACATTATATTCTCATAAAGGAATGCTATGGTCATCCTATCTACATTTATAGCCGAAATATAACGCTTCTATTTCCCTTCTTTCCTTTATTTTTCTTCTTAGCACTTACTACTATATATTATATATTTAACTTTTCTAAATATTTTACTTTATCAGATCTAATTCTGGCTTACCTTTTATACATGCCACATTTTAAGTCAGATTTTGTTCCCCATTTCTGATTGTATTCTGATAATGTAGTAATAATTTAAACGGCAATTGTAATGATTTAAAAAGTCACTAGAAGTCAAACTTTAACACAATATAATCTCAATTATTTAAAAAAAAATTAATAGGTACTTCATCCAGTAGGTTAGAATTTTGATTATTTTATCCTTTGGGACTTACAGGTATATGTGAAATTAACTATATGATAACTTCCTATCATTCTCTGAATAAAATAATGACAGGGAATTAAAAGAAAAATCATTTAAAACTTAATATAAGAGCTATTGAGCTATACAAAAACCTATTCCCTTGTTCACGTAAAGGTGCACTTTGAGATGTCCAAGTAAATCAGTTTTAATTTAATGTATTTCTAAGTTTTAACGAAATTCAACTCAGTTCAAGAAACTACTGTGACATTCAATTTATTTTTCAGAGAGCAAGAAGAGTAGTAACACTCTAGAGTATTACACTGGTTTATTTCTGATGAAGAGTAATTATTCGGCTACTAATATTTTTAAGCCTATTTGTACTTTTGGATACGATCAAAATCTAGCAATATTTTGTCAGTAAAACAAAACAAACTAAAAATGGAATATTAAAATAAACATCATAAAATTAAAGATTTTAAATTGTTATCCTGAAAACTTAACCTTCCAAAAGTCGAATAACTTTAAATAATGTGTTTAAAAATTTTCTTAAGATAATGACATAGCACTGCAGAAAACAGAATGGGCCTATCAAATCAGACCAATACTGAACACCAATCTCATTAAATGTAAGTTTTTATACCCACATCAGCCTGGACAATAGAAACTTAGAGTTGTCACATTCATCTCAGAATGTTCTTTATACTGCATGATTTGTTAAGGCAAAAAAAGTTTGTCTAAAATTCCCACACTAACTGTCTATGCTTTTGCTTTTCTAATCGTCCAGGTAAAAATGACAAATACGTGCTGATTAGAGTAGAAAACACAAGATACTTTAAGTAAAGTGGGAAGGGGGTGGAGGAAAAAAAATTTAGAAGACAGCATAAATAGATTTTGAAATTTGTACTGGAAACTGGGATTGGTTATAATATTAAAATATACTATTTTCTAACCACACAATTATTTCAACTTTCACTTAGTAAATTAAATTCCAAAGCAAAGGGACACCAGATAATACTATGGACATATATTAGTAGTCTAAAATTTGTAACTAAAATCAGTGTTACACACAGGAAAATTACTTTAAATACCCCCAAAGAAACAAAAGTTTAATATCTTGTTTTGTAGTAATGATTTTGATGATTCATCAGAGTGTTTGTTTTGTTTTGTTTTCAACAACATTAGTTGTCAAGCACAATTAAGCACCAAAAGTCTGCTTTAGAGAGCAAGAGAGAGCGCTGAATCCTAACCACTACCCACAAGGGACAATCAAAGATCTGCTTTAGAGGTCATCCATGAGAGATTTGTTACTGGATGTGTCTAATAACCTTGTTATAAGGAAACCAAACTAATGAATACTCCCAAAGGTCCAGATGGTCTTATAAGAAACTCAAGTTTCAAGGATATCCTCACCAATAATGATTGCAAGTAACTAATGAATACAAAATGGCCAATCTTACATCCCTCTTATAGTGTAATATCATTTTGCCTGTATGAACACACATGCACAAGCATACACACGACACACATACACACACACACACACACATGCACACACACACACACAGAGGCATTCTAGAGCCCACTGTGGCACTATCTCAAGGTCTCTGTTTCAAAATCAAATTTATCAATTAGAGGATCTGTGATTTTTGAAGTAGAGAGAAAAAAAACACACGCACAACAATATGAAGGACTAGACTTGAAAACTGATTTTTAAGAAAAGAGGAGGGAATGAGAAAGGTGAACCATAAATTTCTGTAGTTTACCAGAATCCTACCAATAATTTTCATACAAACCCTATCCCTTCCTCTGCATCAGAACTACCTTAAAAGAAATTACCCTATAGGCAAATTGCTGTGCAAACCTATATATATGATTGCATTGCACTGGTATATAAAATGTTGTCTCTAACACTGTGTATAACTTTCTATAACTCAATCAGTTAGAGATTACTTTAAGTTGTAGGCATACCGTATTTAAAATACGACTTTTTAGGGTAGGAGATACTGAGGAGGATGGGGTTAAGATATATGAATTATTAAAATATGCTTTGAGTCCTTTTCTCAATTTCTTCTTAATAGCTGTCAAAGAGTATAATAGTGAACATATGGGGAATATTATGGTTGTGTAAACAAAAGTAAAGTTATTTTGGATTAGAAAAACATTGCAAAGGGGTAAATATGATGGTAGTGAGGTCGGGGTAAGGTTATCAATGTGAAGGGTATGGTGTTTATTATGTTCTAAGAGCTGTGAAGAGATGTAAGGGGATAATCTGAAGTTATGAGAAAAAGGAAGTTTCAAAGGGAATGTATGAAAGAAAATATGGCCTATTCCAAAAGCTTTCCAGTATTCACCTTTGTCTGAACTGGACTGACATTTTTTTCTCTGATTCTGGATGGTCACTTGTAGATAACAAGAATCCTGAGTCATGCTGCTCTTTTCAACTGACTTGGAATCAGAAATCAGAGACGAAGTCTATTTTGGGTCTCTAAAGCTCTGATTGAAACATTAAATTTGAAATGAATTGGAACCATCATATCACACACACTTTGCAAGGAACTTGGGACTTTCATCATTTCTTCAAAGTTTTGTCAGGTTGAAAACCTTTTTATGATACAAAGCAGGTAATCTTGGAAAAAGTAAGCCCCAGTTTAACATATTGTGTACTTGTCTGATTAAGTCATTTTCATGTAATTTCCTTTCTCAAAATATTCATAAGATGAGCTGCCAACTGAGCTTGTGTCAACGTGCTATAATGGAAATGAGCTCTGGATTAAGAATTAAGCAAATCTAGAGAATTAAGAATCAACATTTCTTGTTTCATTTTACCACTAACTTCTCACATGTCTTTAAGAAATCATTGAATATTTCTGAATCAATTTTTTTATATATAAATTGTAGTTTCTAAGTATTCTTACAAATGAAAAATGTATTATTTTTAAAATTCATATTTCACTCCTTGTATTATATCTCAAAATCACTTTATTTTATTTGTATCTTTATTTATTTTCTTAACTTCCCAAATACTGATTGGCCATCATTTCTTCCTTTAAAGCTTTTGGCCAAGATGTCTTAGATACAGACAGAAGATACAAATCACATCTTCTCTAGACCTTATTTCAGTACAATGCCTCCTTTCAGGAATTTTTTCCCTATAATTAGCAATCCCTTCCATAACCTGTAATTTTTCATTCATTCATTTAGTTATCAAATGTGAATAAGGCCCACTGTATGGCAGACACTGTGTTACCCATTGGGAATACAATAATGCAGACCCCTTCTACATAAAGCTCCCAGTTTACTGGGGAAGTCAAATATACAATCAATACTAGTTTTAATAACATGATAATATATGCTTGACGGAGTTTGAAGTAGAGCATTTAATCTCATGATGAAATAGTTCAAAAAGGGTTAAGGTTGATTAGAAAATGTAATGTGGAAACTCAGGTCCAAATGACATAAGAACCAGTTAAAGAAAAATGAAGATGGATATGAAGCAGTGAATAGACTTAATAGTGAAAATAGAGAGAAAAGCATCACAGATGGAGAGTTGAGTGATCATAAACTAACATTCTAGAGATAAGAGTGTTTAAAAGGTAATGACTGAAGTAGTAAACAGGAAGAATGTGTAATCGAATATTTTGTATTTCAGAAAGATTCTTTTGGGTGCTGTGTGAATGATTGATTAAAATTAGAAGAATCAAGTTAGAGAGGTAATTTATTAGATCATTGATCTACTTTTGTATTTGTTTTCTTTTTTAGCTTGCAATACTTGTTCCTAGAAAATTAAAAAAATATATATCAGCAGATATTGTTAACCACTGGTATACAGCTGTGCTCTGTAGTAAAAAAAAAAAAAAGATATTTTTGAATAGAAATATGCTATAAAATATATTTAAGCTCATAGTATGTTATTTTAAGCACAATTTTTTCTTTAATAAACCTTTTATTTTATTTTGGAATAATTTCAGATTTACAAAAAGTTGCAATGATAATATGGAGAGTTTACATACATATATTCTTTAATTTCCCCTAATGTTAACATGTTATATAAGAACAGCTTAAGTACAGATTTATTTTGTGTACTTATTCCAGAAGAGATGCTATTCTGTTCAATTGATGACTTTTGTTTCTTTATCATGAATTAGAATTGACACGTGGTTAATTGATTCAAATCTAACAAAATATTTAAACAGTTGCTTATAAAAAAGTGACATAAATTCATATATTATTATTATTAAGTCAGAAGATTATCTTACAAAATAATGATTGCCATATTTTACACTAGAGCAATATCAACAGGTGTTTATTAAAATAGATGTATTACAGTCTTAGTCATAACATAAAATATCATCTAGTAAATCTTGATCTATAATTTTTACTAGAAAATTTGGTTTCCCAATAACCATATTATCTGGTGCAGATGTTCAGCAGTAGGATGAGTAGGTGAAGCACAATGGCATCAGAGTTGGTAGGAATTAAAGAGAGTAGTTTATTATATTTATATTAAATGTGATTAAAATTATATGAGACATGTCATAGTTTTATCTACTTCTAAACCTCAGAATTAGTATCATTTTTTCCTAAGTAAATCTATATTCTAATTACTATATAAGCAAGTAGACTGGTTACAGATTATATAGAGATAATTCTGAGTTTTTAAATCATTCTCTTAGCCATATATGGCAAACAAAATACTACTTCAATTTCTTTTTCTTGGGTACATAGGAAGCCCATATATCCCAACATTCCTTGTAATTGAGAAGAGTCCACACGACTGGGTTCTGGCCAATAAGATATAGGCAGAAGTGATGTACACTACTTTTAGAGGTGGTCATGAACCTCACTGCATTATTATCTCTACTCTTGCCATTTCATTATGACCTAAAATATTTGGATTATCTCTAAGTAAAGACTTGGAGGAGAGCCACTAGCCATCCAACCTGCATAGGACTATGAAATGAGAAAGAATTAAACTGCTTTATAAACTCTAAATTCTTGTGTGTGTTGCTTGATACACTTTCATATCCTAATATTTTATATTTTATTAAGAGAAAGATCTTTGTTACTAGATCTTTTTTATTTGTTGTTAACCTTAGCCCAGATCATCAATCAATTTGGCAAACATGTTTTGATCATCTATTATTTTGAACATGGGAAATTGTTAAATGAACAAAAGTGTTCATAAACAAGCTCATAGATTAGAAAATGTTGCCTAATTATTATAAATAATATAAATTCCTTGGACATTGAAATTTTTAGTTTAATTTCAAAAAATTCTTTCTAGTATTCCTTCTTATCTTCATCCATTGATTCACTATCCTAAACATTTAACATCCTAAATCTGAATATTAAAATCAGTATAGCTACTTTCATATCACTGACTCTCAATAAAACTTATTTTACTGTATCACACTGATTTCTATAAATACTAACTAAAAAGGGGAAAAAAATGAACTTCAGTTTATAATTGAAGGTATTAGTCAAATAATATTATTTTTGTCTCTTTCTTAATTAGGTCAAATCAAAATAGTTTTAAAAGAATGTGTCCCAAGAGACCATCAGAGATGGCATTATATGAGGACAGTGTACTTATCTTGGAAAAGTTAAGCAAAACCCGTCATGCAGGGAGTCATTGAGACATACGTAAATAAGAGTACTAACCAAGCCAACACCTTTTATATATAACATAAAGTCTTACTAAGTATTTACATCAAAAGCATTATTTATGCAAACCTTGAGCAGCAAAATAACCTTTATAGAGGTCTTTAAAGAGAACCATTAATTAAAATCAATATATTGGAATACATATATTCTTACAGAACTAGGAAATGTATTTTCACATGGTTGCTTTATTAGTATTATTTTCTAATAAAAATTGGAAAAAAAATCTGATAATATGAGGACATGAGGAAGTGGAAACATGTACTTCAGGGCATGAAAAATATTGTGGAACATAGTGGCAACATTCACTACCTTAGTAGGAACAGGTTTCACTAAAGTATTGTGCAATTAACCCTGCTACTATATATAAAAATATTGAAAAAGCTTAAGTAAACAGCTGAAACCTACAACAATAATCTAAGAAACTACCTGGTCATTTAAACATTAATTATATAGCGTAAAGCTTTAATAAGATCACTAGAAGCTAAATCAGCAGAGTTGAACCAAATTTTGCATTTAGTTAATCGCTGGTAACAAAATATAAAAACTGAAGTTCTTTTAATCATTCATGTTCCTCTTATTATTGGAATGTGTTCTGAAGGTATTCCATACCTTTCACAAGTTCCATTGGAAAATTGTTTATTGGTAAAAAGATTAATGATGTGTGCTAAAAATTTTCATTTCATATTTGTATGTCTTATTAGTGTTGCAATATTTGGATAAAGTACCACCATGCACTAAATGAATCGAACACAATAAAGAAAACTAAACTTGTGACTATCTGTCGACCAATCTGCCACCTATAAGAATGACTGCTTTTTATTTCATATCAGCATATTATTTTCCAAATGTAAATTCTTAAGAATTGTCAATTTTAAAATTATGTTTCATTGATAGATAGCAGAATAAAAATAATAATGCAACCAACTAAAGATTGGTTTACATCCTTATAGTTTTTAAAAAATTCAAAGTTAAAAGCCTGAACATCAGGCCAGATTCTAAATTAATAAGCAAAGGAAAATACAATTCCTGGTAGCAAGTATTATAAAATATATTCTACCTCCTAGAATTTACCTAAATTGGTAATTAATATAGATTTCAGAGATACTGTCATAATATTATTTATCTTTAATACCACTACCCTTTCTTAGACATTCTTTATATATTTCATTCAGATGTTTTACTGTTACACTGGAGTAGATATTTGTCATACTCTTAAACTATCTATATTTTGAACCTTTTTCCTATGTTCAGATAATCCCCCATATTATCTGGAAAAACATTCATGGTAATATACAGTCTAAAAATTCCAACTATGCATTTGCCCAACCTCTTACAGCAGAGCGGAAGCACACTTCCTGGGCATTGCCATTTATGTATAACCACCTCAGACTTTGGATCTGAAGCTAGTTTTGTGAAGAATCAGGAAAAGCATGACTCCCATTCTGGTGAGGATGCTGTGATTAGAGGCAGATACATTTGGCTTCCGAAGATAACCATAACAACAGTCTGAATGGCAGAAAGCAATATCTAGTGTTAGTGATTCAAGCTGTGTGTGTCTGCCTCAGTGGCAACAGTGATAACTCTTCACTGGGCTAGTTCTGAAATATGATTTGAAGAATTGTTCTAGGCTTCACGATCTCTAAGCATGATTTTCTGCTACTTTTAGAGATACTTGAAGGTATCATGCATACTTTTAATGGATCACTGTTCTGTAAAATTATCCAGAATTGTCTTAGATGGCTTTCAGATAAAAAGGTCAACTAATATTGAAGCTGAATGCAGTGATTAATGAGACTTCTGGCTTTTTTCACTTTGAGAATAATGTGAGAATGTTTTATGTAAATACGAACAGTTGTGGTGTATAAGTACAGGAAAAAGTCTGTGTAGGACCAAAGGGATGGACTGCAGATACTCTTAATTGCAAACTGAACAGTTGTTTCTGTGTTCTATACTCTACCCAAGATTCTTTTTTTAATTATCAGAACACATCTCCAAATACAGAAATTTAAATGCCAAATACTTGCTTTATCGGCTTCTTTTTCAGTTCTGGCATAATAAGAAATGATCATTTGGCTCAATCCAGAATTAGACATGATGAAAATTGTGTTCACCTTTTGGTAAAGGTTTTTATTCTTAGTTAGAGATCTGTGAGAAGAAATAGCTATTTTCTTTGGTTGATTTTTGTTGTCGTTATTGTTTGTTTGTTTAAAGTGTGATTCTTGAAATTATAACCACCATCTTGTAACTGTAAGTAACGAGCCATTATATTTAAAAAGTTCAGAGCTAAGCCATGAATAAATCCTGAAACTACCCTATACTCAAAATCATGATAGTGAGAAATGAGAAATACCCTACTGTTTAACAGAGTTTTAATATGCATCCTGTAACTTATAGCTGAAAAGAATGTTACATGGTACCCACATACAATGAATAAATTCAATTTGTAAATACACACATTTTAGTACTATGAATAAAACTATTGGGTAGAAAATATTTTCCGAACCAAAAAAGCAAATGAAGAATTTTCTCTAATAAGACACATATTACAACTCTGGGGCCTCATATAAAACTCGATGAAAGTCTTAAGTTATTTTTTTGTTAATTACAAAATGTTTGCCCATCGAAGAAAAACAATCCTCTCTTCCAGAAACTGTCTTTGAAACAGAATTATACAAAGAGTGCTTCAGTGATTTGAATCTTCGGAATGTATTGTTTAAGACTTCTAAATGACGTATCAACTCATTTTCAGAACGCAAACTTACGTCACTTGAAATAAAGTTAAAATAACTAGTAATAAATTTATCTCCTATTCCAAATATTCGGAATTAGAACCTTGAGTGTTTATTTAACACAGAGAATTAATGTTAAAGGTATTAGATAAGCTGAAAGTGCAATCAGGAAATATGAAGCAACCTCAAGATTTATAATTACAGGAAGGCACTATCACTCTGAAGTTTGAAGGGATAAATAGGGAAAGCAGTAATGATGGAACCCAGGAGATATGGCCTTCTGGCGAAAGTTAGAACTTTGATGGCATTTCTGGTCAGATTAGAGCCATAGAGAAAATGCAGCCGCTGCTGGAGTGGCTACCTAATAATAAAGAGGAGGAGAAATGCCCTGGCTTCTCTCTTCCTCTTGGCTTCCCATCTTTCTTCTGTCCTCTCATCTACTCCCCATTGTCCAACTCTAACCAGAAAGCGGTTGAAAAACAAATTCCTTTTTCTAGTTTTGCATTAGATTATCAGCTTTACAGAAGTAGTTTTGCTCAGGATTTTGTTCTTTAAAATGAGTACAGTGACTGACATGTAGCATTCAGGAGGTATTTTTTGAAAAAATAAATAAAAACAGAATTTCCTGTAGAACGTCATAATCTCTATCATTCTTTGATAGAGAAAATAGACCAAAATAAAGAAGACATAATCAGAAGGTTTATATAAGGAGATATATATTAAAAATTGCAGTCTATAAATATATAGTATACAATGTTTTCACATATCCATGAAACATTTATAAAAAACAATTAAATAATTACTCACAAAGGAAGCATATTTATATCCAAAATATAGAACTGTATAAGACATGGTTTCTGATTTAATTATTAAATTGAATTATTAATCATTAAAATGTTTTAACAGTTCAATTTAATTTGAAAAGTTTAAAAAATATGTATATCATAAAAAAACAGATCTATGATTACAGACAATTCAGAAAATAATAAAAACAAAATTAATAGTTTATGACATGTGGTCAAAATTGTAGTCAGAGGCAAATATATATCCTAAATTTCAGCAAAAAAAAAAAAAGATAAGAAATAGGCTCTTTAACCAATTCAAAAAATAAAAACAAAAAATTAAACCAAGAAAAAGCAAGAGGAATAATATAATAAAGACAAACACAAAAAAATCAATAAAAAAAGAAAAAAAATTAAAAACAAACCATAGAATTACTAGGTAAATCCAAAAGCTATTAAAAATACACACATATAAATTTTATTTAAAAAAATAATAATACAAATGATAGAATGAAAAAGTAAATATGCCTACATGTGGAAAAAGACTGAAAATCTTATTTTTATAAATGTTATGCACAAAATAAAGTATTTACTAGGAAACTCAAAGTATGAAATTGAGTGTAATAAAAATGGCAATTGGGACAATGGGAGAGGACAGATATCTAAATTAAGACCATGGATGAAATGCCTTATGTTTAAGCTAAGACACTGATTATATGAAGTATTGGAAGTTAATGTGAAAATTATCTCTAAGGTATACTTGTGTATTATTTGTGAATTCATATTTATGTATAAACATATATGCATGAAAGTATACAGTATGGATATAAATGTGTTACCAAATTAATATAAATTTATGCCTCGATATGGTTTTATTGCTTTTCCACTTTAACTGTTTTCCTTTTTTTTCTAAGGTCAAAAAAATATATATATACTCCAGACAACATAATGTAACTGAACCATTACCATCTCAGTATCAAAGCTCAGGTCAGGATGAAAAGAAAAACATTAGAACAACTACCTGGCAGGAAGTTCTGTAGCTGTTTATAGTGTCTACATATTCTATAGTAAGCATATTCAAATATTTGTTTCATTTGGTGTCTAGAAAGAAATAGCTAGGATGATTTAATGAAAGAAGGTAAAACTTCCAATAAACCCAAGAGTACAAATATATAAGCATATAATGTATTATTTAAATGTGTTTGCTTAGCAAATGAAGCTATGTTAAAGCATTAAAATAAAATATCTAGCCTGATACATTCTGCATTTTTAGAAGTCATAATAAGTACCTTAAAAATGGACAGTTGTATGAATAAAGCATGCAATTTAATTGATATTAAGATGACTATTTGGAAAATTGTTACATTAAACAATGGTCACTAAAAAGTAGGCTACTCATAACTTAATCTCATTTTCATTTTTCATGTAAAACAAAATACCAAAATATATGAAAGTTTCATTACTAGAATTTATTAGAAATGTGATACCAAGTCTTAAGTCTTTTAGAACTATCTGAGCTATGTCTTTATAGATCTTTTTTAGGTGATAGTTACTTTTTATATATATTTATATATCATTTATGTTGTTACACTGCATCATTCAATTGTCACTTTTAATTCAATAAGCAAATCCAGAACCCAAGCAGAATTCTTTCACTTATTCTCCCTACTTCATACCCCAACACAAATATCTGACCTAGGGAGAGTAGTTTGCAGATACATTTAACCATCCTACTAAACTGGGACATAAGAAGAGATGAAGATTTAATAGTTTCAAGGAGCCAAATCAATTCCTTGTAACTTTTATAGAGTACTTAGAGTGCCTGTTTAGAATCTAAGAACAAAGAGGAGTGACCTTAATTTAATATACACCTTCTCTGCCTTTTCAGGGATTCATTGTTGAGTATTTTACAGTCACTATAATCAACCCCTTCTTTAATAGAACTACTTGCATAACATACTTGAGCAACATTTAAACTTGTTTTGTCCCTATTAATAAGAAAAAGTATAAATTTAATTTATAATTGTGTTGGTAATGATATTGTGCATTGCATTTTGGGAAGAACCATCTTAATGGATGCATGGGCCAATAAGAGGGAATCTGCAAGTAGTCAACAGATGGACATCGTAGTGGGAGAGAACCACCAGGTAATCAGCAGATGGACAGAGAAAAAGAAAGACAATTTCATGTGATCAGTGAATGGCTAGACCGGAGGTAAAACTTTGCCACTTGGCATATGGAAGGATGCTCACTGCTTCAGCTGGAATCTGTACTATGACATTTTTTTGCCAAGTCAAGGAGAGAGATTTCTAAAATCTGCATATGGCATTTGGTTCAAAATTCAGCAGTATTTTTACAGACTACATTACAAATTCTGCTTAACAAGTTGTGCTATTCTTTTGTGTTCACAAGACTTTGGCACTTTATATTCACATAGTAAATTTGAACCATGGTCAAGTTCTATCCAATTCACCATTAGACAGAAAACCATAGTGAATCTTTTAAAGCATCCACTGACATTTGCAGAAAAATATACAAATCTTAAAATAATAATGTGTTTCACTTTGGCATGTATCTAATGTAAGAGTCAACTCATCCATTCATCATATCTTGGTGAAAATGTCAATACTGTATTAGATCACCTCCAGCAGCTTAATTTTCCTGTAACATAACTCTGATAATTTCAGCCCTCAACCCCAAATCTTTTTTTTTTTTAATTGTCCAAATCAAAAAAGTTTAAGGTATGTACCCAAATTTATAATCCTCCACAATCTGGTGCCAGAGCTTCCTAGAGTCTTATATCCTCTAACTGCTTTGTATAAACTCTACACTTGCTTCTTCCCAAATATTGCATACATGTTGTCTCTTCAGCCAGCCAGGATTCACCACTCACTTCTATTCAATCTTAACTAGTCTTCAAAATATAGTTCAAATATTTTAAATAAACACATCTTGATTTTACCTATTCCCATTTCACTATCTTTACATTTTCTTAATGACACATACTATTCTCTTATTGCTTTTAAAACAATGTCTCTTATTTTTTATAAATTGAATTCATACAGGAATTTCTAATCCAGACCTATGACAGTGTCTTAAGTGTAGTCTTTGATCAATATATTTGATCAATATATTTCAGAGTATATCCTGAGCATATATTCAAAGTAACTGAGATATTCTTAAAAAGGAAATACCATTTAATATTCTTATAACTAATCAATAACTCAAATTAATCTAACACAATACTAGTGGAAATCTCAGTTACTTAAGACTTTTCTTTTACATGTACTTTTCTGTAGGTAGAACTTATAAAATGTTGGGAAGTACATTTTTTTACTTAAATGTTGAAAGAAAACTTTCCTCAATTATAATTTATTAAAATGTATATTCTATAAATACATGTTTTCTAAATAAAAGTAAATTCAGCATAAATTCTTTTTAAATTATGATAATCTCCAAGTAAGTGGAATCAAATCACTGAGGTTTTGAGTTTGGGTTTGATTTGTCCCTTCATAACATACTTGCACCTCATAGGGCATTCAGTTCTTATCTTGACACAATCTCTAGGAGAGTACTTTTGGGTACATAATAATCAGCATGTCTGTAAATATTTTATACTTCAGTAAATTACATGCGAATATAAATTACGTGTGGAAAAACCTACATAATCTCTAGCAGTTTAAAAATATAGTAATTAGCTCTCTTATTAGTTTTAACAAATTTCAATAATTGTTTTGATTGAATAAACCTAAAACTACTGATTTTTTCTATGGTTTTAATTTTTGTTTTCACATTACTGCAACAAATCTATTCCACAGATATATCTCAAAATTAGAGATCATTCAATCATTTTGATGGTTCTATATTCTCCAATACCTGTAGACAGACATAAGAAAGTAATTTCTCTAACTTAAAAGTGCAATAAGTTACTACCATCTATTAGTATTTGAAGCTTCCTTGTCAGACAACTAAAGATAGATACACAAATCACATAATAGCACAACATATCTCTGTGATCTGAAATCTCATATTTATTATAAATTATATAGTTGAAATAAACACAAGAATAAATCTTTCATATATAAATATTAGCCAATTTCTCCTAGAGTATCCCTCGATAAGGGGTTATACAAAGCTATTTTGTTTTACATATTTCTCAAGACAGTTTTGAATGTTCAGTTCATCTTAATGACACTAGCTAATTGGAAACTAGGCATTAATTTCAGATATTAAGTTTCAAATTTGCATTTTCATCAAATATTTTATTTGGGAAAAAGAAAACTAGAATTTTAACATTTAATCCATTTGTGGTTCTTGACTTTTTATTTTTCTTTCAAAATCAGTCATAGTAGAGTTTCCTTCAAGTAACCATGACAAATTTGGCCATTCTCAAGTACAGAGTTCCTTACTTAAGAAAGATCTTCAAGATGAACAAAAACTGTACATGTTTTCAAATTCCTTATTATTCTCTTAACCATCAATTTAGGAAAAAGTGAATCAGGGGAGAATACAGTTTACTGTGTGAAAATAATAGGACATTTATTCTAATCTCTGTCAAAAATTTAGTTAAACTCAATCTTTAGTATCCCATTTATTAACAGTACACATTTAATTGATCCACTTTTTAACTCAGTTGAACACAGTGCAATATGAAGATGACAGGAGAACAAAAGAACTGATGAGTTCTAAAGTCACATAAGAGTTGGCTAGCTTTCTTACTGATGTATAATTAGACTGAACGTTCACAAAATATTCAGCTGCTAAAAATAGTGAGCAATAGAGCTACAACTGCTACTGTCATTGATAAAACACCGATAATGTTTTATTTCTTAGTCATTGATAAAACATAATAGAATGCTGGAAATGAAGAATATGTTGGACTTCATTAGTCTAACTTCTTTATTTAAACTTAAGTGAGTTTCACAAATCACACAGCTTGTCAGTAGCAAAAGTGAAAATAAAAGTCAATATTGCATATTACATATGCAATAAAAATTATAATTTAAACTATACAGAGTTTAGAAGTCTATATGAGATACAGACTTCTCATAATAAAGAAGCCACACCGAAATGATTAAGTGTCCCAGTATATGGATAACAAAATTTTCCTAATATTTAAACTATTTATGTATTGTTTAGACATTTGAAATAAGGTTCCTAATCATCAAAGTCTATTTACAAATGTCATTTAATGATTAAAAAATGCAAGATGATATTTAGGAAAGAAAAATACCCTTTTGTCAAAATAAAGCATCATACAACAAAAATAATGGAATTTTAATAACAACTCTAGAAATGTTTTATGCCAACACTGATAAAAATGCTTCACTACAATACCGCTAATCTAAATGTTTATACTTAACCATACCATTAAATATGGATTTTTGTCTCTCATAGATTCTTTAGTTTGCTACTAAATCATTAGCATTTCAAATTAAAAAAAAAAAAAATTCAGGTTATTGCAGCTGGCAAAATGTAAGATTAAAATGATTACTTTAGTATATTTAATGTAATCAAAAATTAAGTGGGAAAGTCAGTTAATCAAAGCACAAATTAGAGAATGTCTCAAGCTACTCATCAAGGTCTCTTGTTTATAGTGTGCAAATCTGTAATTAATTTGTGAATGTCTGAGATGTGGACATTTACACATGGTTGTGGAGACAAGACTTGCCTGGAAGTGTGCTATACTACTTGAAGGAAAGAAAAAAAAAAGCAAACTATTGAAAAATAAATTGCAGAGAAGGAGGATGCATAAAGGGGGTAAGCATCTATCAAACATGTCATTCTACAGAGGAGAAAAATTCCTTGTTGGTGAAGAAGTTCCACATATATCATGTCAGATTAGAAAATATCACAGATAAATATTGCATTGATTAATGTAGTATTCCAAATACAAATAAGAGAGAGATTTTAAATGTCAATACATAATGGATACCTCATATGTGACTCTTATTTTAATTTGTTTTGCTGATTTTACAATTGAGAATGATACCCAGGCTATTCGTTAATGAAATAATGATACTCTAACACAGCTGTAATTTTTTATAAAACATTTAATTTAATTTAGACCTTCAAGTTCTAAAATAGAAAACATGTCTATCAATTTAGAAAGTTATTATGTAAGAATAAATGTATCTTATTGATAATACATCAATTGAAATACACTTAAATACTTAAAGTACAGTTGCCATGATATTAAAAATATTGCTATGTAGAGAATGTGAAGGAGGGAAACCTTGTGCACTATTGGTGGGATTGTAAATTGGTGCAGCCACTGTGAAAAATAGTATCTGGGTATATATATATTTTAAAAAAATCCAAACCACTAATTCAAAAAAATATATGCACCTCTATGTTCATTGCAGTGTTACTGACAATAGCCAAGATATGGAAACAATCTCTGTCCATTGATATATGAATGGATAAAGAGAAAATGGTACATGTATACAGTAGACTATTACTCAGCCAAAAAAAGAGAACAAAATGTTGTCATTTGTGACAACATGGATGGACCTAGACAGTATTTTGCTAAGTGAAATAAGTCAGACAGAAAAAGACAGATACCATATGATTTCACTATCACGTGGAATCTAAACAAACAAACAAAACAGAAACAAATTCATAGATATAGAGAATAAACTTATGGTTATCAGCTGAGAGGGGTGTTGTGCGTCTGAGTAAAAAAGATGAAGAAATTAAGAAGTACAAATGACAGTTACAAAATAGTCACAGGGATATAAATTACAGCATAGGGAATATAATCAATAATATTTAATAATTATATATGGTACCAGGTGTGTACTAGACTTATGGGGGGGATCACTTGGTAAGTTAAAAATGTTTAACTGCTATGCTATACACCTGAAACTAATATAATATAGAATGTCAATTGTAATTAAAAACTTTAAAAAAATTAAAAAATAACAAAGTGCTCAGTAATATAATTACCACTATGTTATTGATTTACTCTCCAAGACTCTAATAACATCAAATGGTGTCATTTAGGAACCACAAACCAAAATAAATATCAGGACCAACCCCCATACCCCTCAACACACACAAAAACAAATAAAACAAAAACCTCTTCAAATAAGAGCAAAGGTTATTTAAAATATATTTAAGATTTAAATTAAAATATATTTAATTTAATACAGATCATTTCCTTTGAGTAAATATTTTCAAGACTGAAACTATGCTCTGAATAACTACTATCTAATTTTTAGATATTAACTTTGAAAAAAGTTATCATAAGTCAATTAATTTTCATGAATAAAACTAAAATTTAAGATTTATGTTGTCTTTGAGTAGTTAAGAATCCACTTTGTCAATTTTAGAAACAATGAATTAAAGGTTTCAAATATATCATGTATCAATCAATGTAGAACTTTTTAAAAGTTAAATTAAACTGTCTCAAATTTTACCTTCTCCCTTTTTAAACAAATTTCCATGCTTTATTTTCATTTTGTATTTACTTTTGGACTTCTATTACCATTATTATCATCATGCCCAACAATTTTTATAACTTTTCCAAGACATATTAAAGTACAGCTGTTTACAGAAACTTAAATACAGAAATTTTCTAAAACATGCAGAATAAATTTCTAAGAATTACATTTCTAGAATTTAAAGTTTGATGTAGAAAATTTTTAATCAATGGTCAAATTAAACACATAAATTTAAATATAGAAAAATAAAAAAATAAAAAATAAAATAAAAATCTGTACATTATATCAAAATAATTCAAAAGAATCATCTTCATGTTCACATTAATAAAACTAAATTGCATAAATTATAGGATGAGAAGAAAATTTAAAACCTTATCAATTGAACTGTATCTTTCCTACTTAAAAAAAACTATATAACAAAAATATATCGATTCTTAAATTCTGCTACATAATCTCCATATATAGTATAGAAAATTATGTCTTTCAACCATTTTGTTTACATCAAATTTTCTAAAAGAGTATTTTAAGATTATCTTATATTGCTCAACTGGGCTCACATTAGAATTTTTTACTCAACATATGTAATGTATAATTCAATATATAATTATGTATACATTATATATTACATAAAATATATATTATACATAAGTATACATATATATATATACACATACACATATATACATATATAAACAAGTATCTTTTTTCTAGAGAAATTTTAGGATTAGGTATATTTTATAAACATGTAATAGACAAATCTTTTTTAAACAGAATCTTTGAAAATATATAATAGCCTTAAATGTTTATTTACGTAAACAAAATCCTTCATTGTTACTTTGAATGTGCTTCCCCTCTTTTTACCCACGGACTGTTGAACAGTAGCTTAAAGACAGGATTTAATTTACCTTGCTAAACCAAGATTAAAAAGTAAAATTTCCTCCCCAAATCTTTAGTTATACTCAGATCTCTCTCTCTCTCTCTTTTTTTTTTTCAAGTACCTAGAAATATATAACCTTATCCAGGTTAGAAAATTTTGTGTTTTATATGCAACATATAGACAAATGCATAATTAAATTTCCAATCATATTCTGAAATTTGAAAGATTTGCTAGCTAATTATCCACTTTTTCTCAAACAGTTCCTTTGAGAAATAATAATCTAATTATTGTTTATAGTAAAATATATTTCATATCTTTTAATTTCCTTTCACAGAATACTACATTCCCTATATAGTGAATTGCAATTTTAGTATTATCAATAAGCTTGTAATGGGGACATTTTAAGAAATATCTTTGTAGCTGTTCTGAGAACACTGCCTACTAATTCACTAAATGCCTCCTATATAAAGCACCATGTTAAGACAGAAATGTCCTTAAGAAATTGTAAAAATCTGTGCATTACTAAATGACTGCTTTCTTTCCTTTCTTTTCTTTTTTTTTCTCTCTCTCTCTCTCTCTCTTTTTTTTTTCTTCTCAATAATGAGAATTATGCAACTGACCATGTTTTCTTTTGGTTTGTACTCTCATAAAGTTCCTAACTAAATCTGAAGCTGTATTACAGAAACTTATCTTCTAGTTTTATATTGTGCCCAGTTGGGAACATTTAGTGGAAGAAAATAAATAAATAAAATAAACAAGCTACTCATAGAAATAGTTTGTCTGTATTAAATTCATCTATTTCCTTCTTATCTGTTTGTTGAAGTTACTATGAGTTTCAGCTAATCTTCAAATGGACTGACCAAATTTTTCTTTATTTCAATCAAAATATCACTTTTCTTTCCATATATTTCCATCTTTAATCCTTCTAAAATTATTATGTTTGCATATTTTTAAAATTGTTCTCTAAGTTTTAGTTTAATTAATGTATGTGAAACAAATCAAATTTCAAAACTAAACCCTGTGGAATAATTCTGGTTTTGCCTTTTTAAATTAAAAATGATTCTGTGAAACTACTCTCCATGCGTATGTTTCTGTAGTTGTATGGAAACACTCATTAAAACACTCAGTGCTACTCATTAAAATATAAAGAGATGAAGAAAATGTTCTAGGTCTATTCTGTCCAACATAGTAACATTAGCCACATGATTAAGGAGCATTTGAAATATAGATAGCATGACTGAAGAAATGAATTTTAATTTTAGTTAATTTAACTCTCTATATAAATAGTCACATGTGGCCAGTGGATGTTATACTAGACAGCATAGGGCTAAACTAACAATTTTCAAAATGATTCTGATCATGATCCCCTATTGGTATATGAGTATATTTATTTGTAAAGTACATAAGTACACAATATATTAATTAGGTATACTATAAAATGTAAAAAAGAGATTAAAATTTTGAAATATAGAATAAACATTATCTTTAAATGTATTACGAAATCATGTTAGCTTCATATTCTCATTATCTAGTATTTTTAAGACACTATACAAACAGAGGATGAATTATGTCTTCAATAATAATGGATAAAAATACGTACACCAAATAGGGTTCTTAAAAGTCTGTAATTTTAGGTAATATTTTTGTTAGGACGTATTGGAGGATCTCAGAGCCTAGTGAGTTGACCAAGGTGTCTAGATCCCCCCAACAACTAGTATTTTTAAGATACAGTATAAACAGAGGATGGTTATATGACCTGAAAGTCATTATGACTTCTGAGTGATGAGTTAAGCTAGTGTCTCAATAAAAATCCAAGTATGTGTTACTAATGACAGCCCAGTTTGTGAAAAATGTTTTAAGTAGTCTCTATTACTTAGGTTATTACACAGAAAATTTTCAATATTACTTTCAGACATGTATAAATCATTTACCATAGGTACTTCTCATATGATTTTAGATGAAGAAAATTATTTATACTTTAAGGAAAGGAGCTGCTTTTTAATAAGTAGGAGTCCTGTTCCTGAAGACAAAGTTTTGTTTTGTTTTTTTTCCTCTCAAATGGGCTTTTGGAACTCAAGAGTTGAGTGAGCAAACACAAATCATCCTACTAAACTTGCAAGTCCTGTCAGTCTGTTCCAGTTGTCAAATTATGCTCTCTTATAATGAAGGACATCACTCACGAAAACAGTGTGCTGAGAGTGGGAAAGGAAGAAATCAGATGACTCAATAAGTCTGGCCATGCATAACTTCTATGATTCTTAGTAATAATACAAAGAATACAGATCTGTTGGAAGTCAAGTGAAATAGCACACAGGTATGAGAAGGCCCCAAATTGGGATTTATTTTGAGATAGTCCTTTGATTATTTTGAGATAGTTTTTTGAGTCACTGTATCAACATAAGAAGATTAATAACAAACTCTGACCCTTAGAAGGACTTGGTCAGATCAGTCTACAATGTGAGAAGATGAGCATCTTCCAAATTGTCAAGACATGCGATCTAAGTGAATGGTCAGCACATAGGAATTGGGCCATGACACACAGTGCCAACTTCAAGGAGATTCCAAAAACTCTTCACAAATGAGCATCAGTCAAACAGTTTCTCAGATTCACAAGATTCTCTGCAGTTCCTCTGAACATATCTATATTAAAGTCACAGGGGGTACCAGGAACTTTGGCTTTCAGTTATGACTTAAAAGCTCCAAGAGTAGTGCTTGGTAAAGATTCCAAATAGCACCAATTTTGAAAGAAAAGTCAACACTAGGTAAGATTATATTGGGCAAAACTGTGAGGTCAGTAAGATCCTTAAAGTAAGCGTATAGACTAAATTTCTGTATTACATTCCAAAACCAAAATGCCTTCCCATTAACACACACACACACACACACACACACACACACACACACACACACACACTGTAACCAGTATAACCTTTCCCACATATTCAGAGTACGAATGTGGCCATATCACCTTTCTTTTTTACATAAATACTCAAACACTTTGATGCCCTATTAGCAAGAGTAGTATTGAAAACTTGGATTTCATTAACCAATGTAAGCATAATAAAACTAAACAAACAAACAAACAAACAAACAAAAAAACTCAACAATATTGAGTTGATTATATCAACCACAAGCCACAAGGGAGTATGTCAGCCTCACCTTGTACACCATTTCAGATGAAAATATAGCTTTCTTTTAGCTTCTCCTAAATTTATTTATTCTGTTAATTCCCAGACCCAATTAGCATATTGCCCAGTGAAAATTTCTCATTCACTATGTTTTTTACTGTGAATTATATAAACATGTATCTTTATTTCTCATCTCTTAAAAAAATAATTGTTCTCTCACCAAGCACTCATCATACCT
>NW_006442484.1:19235113-19248880 GCF_000325575.1 Pteropus alecto
AAAGAAAGAAAGAAAGAAAGAAAGAAAGAAAGAAAGAAAGAAAGAAAGAAAGAAAGAAAGAAAGAAAGAAAGAAAGAAAGAAAGAAAAGAAGAGAGAGAGAGAGAAGAAGAACTCGTTTCTCCTGAGCGTATGTATACCCAGGCATAGGTTTCCCTTAACATGGCTGTGGGGTGGAATCCCCCCCACTGCCAGGATTTAGAGTGTCTAAACTTCAGTGGTTATTACAATGTCTAGGATATGGATACTAAGTTATTAATGTTGGCACATGTTATAGGGAATTTGAGACCTAGGTAATTGGTCCTAAAGGTATGAATCTATTTCCTTTTTCAGTTGTAAAGTTTGAGCTTTAAATCTTAGACAACTGAAGACCATGAATTCTCCCTGGTGTTCTAGGATAACAGTATTCACATGCTAGGTGTCAATCTACAATACTAGTCACCTAATTTCAAAATTCTGTTTATGAGGAAATGAATTAAGACAAGACATAAATCTCTGCAGTCTAGAACTTACAAATTGCCTAAGGATATGGACATAGAAACTCTTAGTTGCAATGCATTTGAATAAGTACTCATATAAAAATTTCTAAGATACTATGATGAATGAAAAAAGAGAGCCATTAATTGTATCATCTGGGTTGAGGACAAATGCTTCCATGGAGGAAAAGACTTTTGAGTAGATTCTTAAAAACCAGTTAGAAAATTTCTCAGCTGATTGAGGAGGAAAGAAGACCTGAAATTTTAAGATAGTATAGGAAATAAAGGCAGAGAGACAAAAATAACAATATTGCACTAAGGAACGACAGCTATTTCAGAATAGCATAAGCATAAAGGGAGAGAAGAGGACAGAGGTAAAAGAAATAAACCAGATCACTTCTGAAGCATTTAAAAAGTTTTAAACTTGTTTATGTGTACCTACAAAATATTGTCATGTTTTTTTTTAGACAGTGTTTTATAAACTTTTATTTTTCCCACAGTGATAGTATGCTGCAGAGGAAAGGATCCTAGAATGCAGTTGCTAGGTAAAGGAGTGTGTGTCCATGGGCAAGCCATTTAACTCACGCATCTTCAGTTTTTCATCTTTTAACAGGGAGAATAATCTAGACAACTTCTATGGTATTCATTAGTGATATAATTATTCTGGAGGCTGAAAAGTTTAAGACTATTATTTTGTATTATTATTTTGGTCAACTTTAAAGTAAAGCTCTTTTTCAAATTGAATTTAAATTTCTCACATTGTTCATGGAATTACCAAGTGATGAAGAGGGTGATATTTTGAAGCAATTGTTATAATTAATGACAAATTACTTTTAATGACTATGGACAAAGCCAATGATAAAACTATTAATTATAATATGATAGCATTTCATTGAAGGACTAAACTAAAATGTATTGTCATTGCTATTCTCTGATGCTCTGACATTATTCAAGAACAAAATTTTTAGATGTATGTTTGCTGTTTCACATATATTATTTGCTCAGCTGGCACTTTGATACATGTTGGATAGGGAAAAAACTAGTTTTAAAACTAGTCATTATAATTGTCCTTATTTTATAGGCAAACAAACCAATGCTTAGAGAAGTTTTAATATTTATATTAAAATTAATGCAAATAAACATTGTCAATAGGCACATTTACAATTGACAAAAAATATTCCTAGAAAAAAATGCAGATGTGCAGACCAGACAAATAAAAGATATATAATTCTACTCTCTAGAAACTAACTTGTGTAGACAAAGAGAACTTGGAAGTGCTACTCTGTGTTTCTTTTTAATGCCATATAGATATGGTTTAAATAACTTGCCAGAGTAAGTCTAACAAAGAGAAAATTCAATGAAATTTAATTTCTGTTCCTTAGTTATTTTTTCATTTAAAATCAGTGACAATATATTACTGTACATAGTATATCACTACCTATGTATTCAGTTTATTATGACTTTGTTTTGATAACATACTATTTTTCTCCCTTAATATCACAAATTACAAATGCAAGTCATGGTATCTTCATAAAATATGAGACTAAATTTGAAATTTGGAAAAGAATAACAATTTTGGAGTAATGCATTAAAGAAAACTAACTTAATGAGAAAATTAGGAACAAAAGAAAACTTACACTAGGTCAAAGAACATTTTGGATTACTGTATTTTAAAATGATACTAATAAGTGAATTTCAGTGTGTAAACTTTGTGATATAATACGACTCATTCTCACATGCTATTAATGAAAGAGTAGTTCAAACATTTATGGCAACGATGTCCCTGACATTTTGCTATAGTCTGGTGGTAGTGTGTGCGCGCGCGCGCACACACACACACACACACACACACACACACACACGGTTTAAATGTTATAGGGCTTAAAGTCTAGTTGGCAAAGTATACATATAAAACAATACTTTCACTTCAAAATTAAACTGTGCACCCACTGAAGAATAGAAATATTTCGAATTTATTTTGCGTTATATCTCCTTTTCTCATGTGGAATCTTAGTTATAGAAGCTACTAAATAAATATATGTTAAATAATGAACATAAAGTCTCAGAGAGCGCTCTCAGAAGGAGCAGTGAATTAAAAGTAGAGATTCAAGAATGACTTCTTAAGGAATAAAATGAATACAAGTAAATCCAGTGAATAATATTTATTCATTTAAGAGTTTAAATGTCCTAATGTGAACTGTAATAGAACTGTCAATTGTTTTTAAAACTGGCTCACAGTAGTGCTTGGCATGGATAAGACATAAGCAAATTTAAGGTATGGTCAAAAAGATGACTAAAAGCACTAGTGCTACTATAACCAATAAACTTACAGAAACACATGTTGTAAGCAAGTAATGGTATAGCAGAAAGAACTGCGTAAAGTAATGTTGGTAACAGTTGTATACAGTGCTTTATTAGCTAAATTCTGTGAAATAGTCATTATAATTATCCTTATTTTACAGGCAAACAAACCAATGCTTAGAGAAGTTTTGTGACTTATTTACAAGCACACCCACTAGCAGGTTGCAGAGCTAAGAAAAGAATCCAGATCTGTATGACTTCAGAACCCACCATACTTAGTGCTTGCAGATGATATACCAAGGACAGGAATAACTACTAGACAGCTATAGTGATAATACAGTAATAAAGCTACCATTTATTGAGTGCCTGCTATGTGCAAAAGACTGCTAGGTACTTTACTTATCTTTTGTTAATCCTCACATTGATTTGTGGTTTATGTATTATTTTCCTGAATTAAATGACAAGAAAACTGCTCCTCAGAATTAAGCTGTAAAACTTGTTTAAGATTATAAAGTTAGTAAATGATGGAGCTTAGGTTCAAGTTAGGATAGTTTTGAAATCCAAATTCTTTCACTATGTAGATTGCTGATATACCAAAGGCAATAAAGTAGTGGCTGTAGAAACTGGGAAATTTGTCCATAATATTTTTTTTTAACAAAGATGACGTTACCCTAAATATACATAATGCCTGAGGTAAATGTTAGCTCTAAATGTGGCATCAGGGTCAGAAATATGGCAGAGTGACTGACGTCTCCAGGTCTATCCCCTTGAAACAATAAGCTAAACATCTAAAACTCAACAAAAAACACCCAAACTGCACACCAGCACATCTGAGCGTCGGATCTGCGCATGAGAGCTACCACAGGTCAGAACCCCAGTGTTGGGTGGTGGACAGAGAGAAATAAAGAAGCTGTCTCTCCCAGCTGCCAGACCTCCCTGTAAAAGGAAGGGGAGGGGAGAAGAAGCAGCGAGTTCCCTGAATAGCCCTGCTTGGGACTTCTGTGAGCTCCATGCAGCCGGCATCAGGGCCCAGTCATCAGAGCAGACTGCAGAGAAATGGGATGGCAGAAAAGCGGGGATGGTAGACACAACAATTGATTTTTGACAGCCGTGGTTGCAAAACTTAAACTGAGCCACAGCCCTCATCCCCCAACACAGAGAGCCCTTACTCCCATACCCTCCGGGATAGAATGCGTAGAGGCCCAGGGGAATCTGAGCAAACACTACCAAAACTGTTGCTAACACTGACAGGAACTGAGACTGAGGGTAGTAAGCATGATTAAACATCTATAAGAAAAAAAAAAAAAAGACATTATTAAGACTTTACATAAAGCAGAGAACCAAGAGGCTTAGACGCCACCTACTGGAAACCAAAAGAAAAACACCTTCTTTGCAACAGGCTAGGGACCATTCTATAATAAATCTTCTTTCTGTGAAAAAAAAAAAAAAAATCTGAATACACTTCCATTAATGCCCAGATGGAGAAATAATCCATTAAACACCATGAAGGACCAAGGTGACAAAGCATCTCAGAAAAAAAAAGAAAAATCTCCAGAAAATAAGCTTATAGACATAGAAATATGCAATTTAAATGACAAAGAATTCTGGATGATACTTCTGAAAAAACTCAATGAGATACAAAAGGAATCATATCAACAAGTTCAGAAAATGAAAAAACAACTAGATGAACAGAATGAGTTCTTTAGTATGGAGATCAAAACACTCAAAAAGAACTCAATAGACCTTTTGGAGATAAAAAACGAAATAACAAGCTTGAGAAATAGAGTTGTCCAAATGGAGGAAAGGATCAGTGATATCAAAGACAGAAATCTAGAAATAAATCAGAAGGAAAAAGAGAGAAACCGAAGAATGAAAAATAATGACAGAGAAATACAAGAACGAGCTGATACCATCAGGAGAGGAAACATAAGAATAATGGGAATTCTCGAAGGAGAGTAAAAGGAGCAGAGATTAGAAAGAAGTTTTAGACAAATAGTTGACGAGAATTTCCCAAATCTAAGGAATGAGCTGTGGCTTGGAATGCGAGAAGGCAAGAGAATACTCAATTACCTCAACTCGAAAAGCCCTTCACTAAGACACATTGTATTAAAATTATCAAAAATCAGTAACAAAGACAGAATTCTCAGGGCAGCCAGAGAAATGAAGACAGTAACTTATAAAGGAAAACTCGTTAGATTATTATCGGACTTCTCATCACAAACCTTACAAGCAAGAAAGGAGTGGAATCAAATATTCAAACTATTAAATGAAAGAACTACCAGTCGAAAATAATGTATCTAGCTAAGCTCTCATTTAGGTATGAAGGAGAAATAAAGACCTTTCCAGATATATAAAAATTGAGGGAATTCTCCACTACGAGGCCTGCACTACAGGAAATACTGAAAGGGGTCAGCTCACCTAAAACAAAATGACAAAAAAAGTCATAATTACGAGTAAGGTGACTAGCAGGCTGATAGAATCAGAGAGTGCAACTCTTACTAAAAACAAGACATTATAAGCTTAAAAATAGGAAGCGATTTTCTATAGCAAGAGAGTAATGAAAATTCAGCATACATACGGCCAAACTGAGACAACAATGACTGAAAAAGGGAGGATTCAAAAATCCAGTTTGCAAAGGAGAATGGAGATAAGGCACATGTAGAAGAAAATAGATGACGGTATATATATATATAAAACTATTCTTTACATATTCATAATGGTAACCACATGCCAAAGATTCAGAACCAAAGTATATAACATAAAACAAGAAGGCAAAGAGGGGAAATCTACAAAAGCCAACCAAAATAAAGAAAATAGAAACACAAAGACAAGGGAGCGATGGAAATACTGAGCTACCAGAAAGCAAAAGATAAAATGGCTATAAGAAGACCTCATATTTCAATAATATCCCTAAATGTAAATGGACTGAACTCACCAAAAAACAAGGCACAGAGTTGCAAATTGGATTGAAAAACAAAATGCAACCATATGCTCCCTGCAGGAGACATATCTCAATTCCAAAGATAAATATAGACTTAAAATGAAAGGGTAGAAAATGATATTTCAAGCAAATGACATTCAGAGAAAAGTGGAAGTAGCAATGCTAATATTGGACAAAGTAGGCTTCAAAATAAAAAAATGTAAAGAAAGATGCTGAAAGACACTTTATTATGATAAAGGGAATCATGCACCAAGAAGACATAACACTTATTAATATCTATGCTCCCAATCAGAGGCCCTGAAGTATATAAAGCAACAGTTACTAACAGAACTAAAGGGAGAAACTGACCAAAACACTAGCATAATAGGGGACCTAAATACCCCACTGTTAGATATGGACAGATTATCCAATCAGAAAATCAATAAGGAAATAATATCCTTATGATACATTAGACCAACTGGACATAATTGACATTTACAAAGCCTTTCATTCCCAAACAGTTGCTTATACATTCTTCTCAAGTACACATGGAACATTCTCAAGGATTGACCACATAATGAGACACAGAAATAGTCTTGACAAATATAAGAGGGATGAAATCATACCAACCATATTCTGTGATCATTTTGCTTTGAAACTAGAGATCAATTGCAAAAAGAAAGCAGGAAGAACCACAAAAACATGGAATTTAAACATCGTGCTACTGAAGAATAACTGAGTCAGGGAAGAAATAAAAAGATTGATCAAGAAATACTTAGAAACAAATGATAATAATAGCACAACATATTAAAACTTTTGGGACACAGCAAGTGCGGTCATAAGAGGAAAGTTCATATCATTACAGGCCTACCTCGAAAAACAAGAACAAGTCCAAGTAAACAACCTAATGCTTCATCTTCAAAAACTAGAAAAGGAAGAATAAATGAAGCCTAAAGTCAACAAAGGAAAGAAATAATCAAAATTAGAGCAGAAATAAATGAAATTTAAAACAAACAATAAATAGAAAAAAATAAATGCAACAAAGAACTGGTTATTTGAAAAGTTTAATAAAATTGAAAAACTCCTAACTATAGGCACTAAAGAAAAAAGAGAAAGGACACAAATAAACATAATCAGAAATGAAAGAAGTGAAATTACAACACTCACTGCAGAAATCAAAGAATCATGTAAGAATACTATGAAAAAGTATATAACACCAAATTTAATAACCTAAAAGAAATGGACCAGTACTTAGAAAAATACAACCTTCCTAGACTAAATCAGGAAGAACTGGAGAATCTAAATAGACCAATCAGCATTCTAGAAATTGAAACAATCATCAAAAACCTACCAAAAAATAAAAGTCCAGGACCAGACGACTTCACCAGTAAATTTTACCAAACATTCAAAGATTTAATACCTATTCTCCTCAAACTCTTCTAAAAAATTGAAGAAGAGGCAAGACTTCCCAACTCATTTTATAAGGCCAATGTTACACTTATATCAAAACCTGGTAAAGATAACACAAAAAAAGAAAACTATAGACCGATATCTCTCATGAACACAGATGCAAAAATCCTAAATAAGATACTGGCGAACCGAATACAGCAACATGTTAAAAAGATTATACAGCACAATCAAGTGGGTGTCATCCCAGAGACACAAAGTGACTCAACGTATGCAAATTGATCAATGTGATACACTACATAAACAAATTAAAAATTAAGAATTATATGATCATATCAATAGATGCAGAAAAAGCCATAGACTATATACTGCACCCATTTATGATCAAAACACTTAACAAAAAGTGACATAGAAGGAAAATACCTCAACATAATAAAGGCCATATATGACAAACCCTCAGCCAAAATTATACTTAATGGTGAAAAACTAAAAACCTTCTTTCTAAGATCAAGAACAAACCAAAGCTGTCCACTATAGCCACTGTTATTCAATATAACATTGGAGGTCAAGCAAATGCAATTAGGCAAGAGAAGGACATAAAAGGCATCCAAATAGGAAACGAAGAAGTCAAATTGTCACTATTTGCAGATGACATGATTCTCTATATAGAAAACCCTAAAGACTCCACAAGAACACTATAAGAAACAATAAGCAAATACAGTAAAGTTTCTGGATATAAAATCAATGTTCGAAAATCCATAGCATTCTTATATTCTAATAACAAAGTGTCAGAAAAAGAAATGGAAAAATTAATTTCTTTTGCAATTGCAACAAAAAGAATAAAATATCTAGGAATAAATTTAACGAAACATGTGAAGGACCTATATAATGAAAACTATGAGACCCTATTAAAGGAAATTGAAGAAGATACAAAGAAATGGAAAAATATTCTGTGTCCTTGGATTGGAAGAATCTACATAGTTAAAATGACTTTATTACCTAAAGCATTATACAGATTTAATGCAATTCCCATCAAAATGCCATAGGCATTTTTTAAAGAAATAGAACAAAAAAATCATCAAATTTGTATGGAAGCACAAAAAATCATGAATTGCCAAAGCCATCCTCAGAAAAAAGAACAAGGCTGGAGGCATCACCATGCCAGACTTCAAATTATACTACAAAGCAACAGTAATCAAAATGGCATGGTATTGCCAGGAAAATAGACACATGGACCAGTGGAACAGAATAGAGAGTGCAGAAGTAAACCCATATTCATATGCGCAAATAATTTTTGGCATAGAAGCCAAAAATATACAGTGGAGAAAGGAAAGCCTCTTCAATAAATGGTGCTGGGAAAACTGGAAAGCCACATGCAAAAGAATGAAACTAGACTGTTGTCTATTACCACACACCAAAATTAACTCAAAATGGATTAAAGAATTAAACATAAACCTAAAAAGGTAAAACTGCTCGAAGAAAACAGGGGTAAAACTCCTTGACATAAGTCCTGGCAATGTTTTTTTTTTTCTTTTTTTTTTTAATATATATAACACTAAAAGCACAAGCAACAAAAGCAAAAATCAATAAATGAGATTACATCAAACTAAAAACCTTCTATGCAACAAAAGAAACAATCAACAAAATGAAAAGGCAACATACAAAAAATGGGAAAAAATATTTGCAAACTACATATTTAATAAAAGGTTAATAGCCTAAATGTATAAAGAACTCATACAACTCAACGACAACAAAACAATCTAACTTAAAAAATGGTCAGAGGATGTGGAGAAGGAACCCTCATACACTGCTGGTGGGACTGCAAATTGGTACAGCCACTATGGAAAACAGTATGGAGTTGATAACTAAGAATTGATCTACCATATTATCCAACAATCTCTCTACTGTATCTTTACTCCAAAGACTTGAAAACTCATATCTGAAAAAATATTTGCACAACGATGTTCATAGCAGCATTATTCAGAGTGGGAAGGACATGGAAACAACTGAAGTGTTGTACCATAGATGGTTGGCTAAAGAAACTGTGGTACATATATACATTGGAATATTACTCAGCCATAAGAAGAGATGAAATATTGCCATTTGTGACAACATAGATGGACCTCGAGATAATCATGCTAAGCAAAATAAGCCAGACAGAAAAGGTTGATATCACTTATATGTAGGATATAAACCTAAAAGCAACAAATGAACAGGACAATGAAACAGAGAATCATGGACATGTACAATAAACTAGTGGTTACCAGAGGGTAGTGGGGACGAGGTAGGAGGGAAGTACATGGGGGCAAAAACTTTAAACCATTAAATTAATTAATTAATTAATATAGCATCAGATCTTTACAGCAGTACCAAAGAGTCCCAGATATTTTGCTTTCTCTAGGAAAAGCTAAATTCTTTAATATGGTCCTTTTATTTAATATAAAAATCATAATTTTTTTGTTTGGATATAATGGCTTCAATATCACCAAACAATAAATGAAACTTCTCACCGGGCATATCAAAATATTTAATTACATCTTTCCTTTGCATGTAAATATTGCAATGGCACACTTTGCCTCCACAGTATCAAGGTCAAATTCTGTAGCCTAGCATCGATGCTTTCCATAATATAGTCCATGTTTAATTATCAATCAAGCCTTACATAACACTCCCCCTATATAAATGCTTCTTCCAGTCAGACCTTCATCCTTTTCAACACTCTTAACTTCCTTTTATCACTGTATTGCTCATCTTATTTTAATTTGGAGAAAATGTTTTACTGGAATCACATTTTTTTTTTTTTAAGTAGCCATTAGGTTTAAAAATACACAGTGTTTTGCAGCATCTTGTGACCTATCTGGCGAACCCATAAAAGGTGACAAAATACCCCCTTACTAACATTAAAGTAGTAATTTATAATCATCTTTTAATTTCTACTGAGATGCATTTAGATAATACTTCAGAAAGTAGTTTCAATTATCTGCTTACAATTATTATGTAAGTAGCTATTGTATAACAAACACACTTGGAAGAAAAATTATCACAAATGCTGATATAACTATTATGAATGCTGGTCACTGATATTGTTACTACTCTTCTACAAACATGGTTATGGAATAGAACAAATCTTCTATATAAAAGATTAGGGTAGGTAGTAGTAAAATATCTAGATGTTTTATTATTTTTATTGATAAAAATATGGCTTGCATTACTGGGTTTGTCAGAATACAGAAAATACCATGTCTATTCATCACAAGGCATGATGATCATTTGGAGGTCTGTGTTGAGCAGATGGTCAATGTTTGTCGCCAACATGCCTGCCAGTATTATACTGCATTTGCTTCTGGTAGCAACGCATGCATCATCAGCTCATACTTCACAACTCAGAAACTAGGGATTATTCTCACATTGTCAACATTATTTTCTTCTATTTTCTAACAAGAAAGACAATTATGGATTTCTAAAATATGTATTTGCTCAGTTAAGTATCAACTTGGCAACACTTGGCTTTGGAGATATTTTGTAACTAATAATGAATTTCTTTTTCATATGTTTAGATAGTGGAGAAAAATACCTGGTACTCTACACATATTTTTCAAGTCCTTCCTGCTTTGTTGGAGGACTTCCAGTTGTATTAGTTATTTAAATTCTAGGTATGAGATGGGGAGAAAAAAAGGCAAATTACTAGTTACTTCTTAGAATGAAGACATTGAGAAAAAGATAAATGCTTTCATTTCCAAAGATTTCGGACTACAATAGTATGAACAAATTCATTTCTGAGCCCTATAGAATTAAATACAAAGAAAAATATATTGAGGCCTACTCTTAAAATTCTGTGTTAAAACTCAAAACTAAGCTTCTGTCTAGTTGAAAAACAGATTTATCCATTAAGCTCTTCTTTATCCATTAAGTGATCCTGATAGTGTTTATTTCTTATATGTTTAGTAGACTAAGTTTCTTAAAATATTTTAGGATAAATTATCAGTCAGTCTTTATTTTGCATTTCTTTAATAGGAACATCTAAAACTTGCAATACTAAGTAAAAAACACTGCAATTTATTTTCCTCCCTGTTTAATTCAACTGTTCGAATTATAAAATAGATTCTCTTAGTAAAGCCATGTGATCTTTATTTTTAGAAGATGAAATTCTGCTCATTTTATCTATGTGAGACTGAATTTTTCATGAGGACTAAAATCACCTTCCATCTTTCTTGAAAATTTTATTAATAAAAGAATATTATTGGAGTTTTACTTAGGGTTCAAAACAACTGTTTAGTGATTTATAAAACACTAGAATAAACTAATGTTTACTTCGATGAGAAAATGGCTTAGTTATATTTTGACCTTAAATTTGTTCAGGAGTTGCTAATCTATTATGATAGTAACTTTAGATTCTTTCAAAATCCCTGACTCCACTATTTGCTATAAAAATCTATTTTTTAATTTTGTTATTAGTTTCAAGTATACATTATATTGGTTAGACATTTATATAGTTTACAAAATGATCCCCCTGATTACTCTAACTTCCCTCTGGCTCTACACATAGCCATTACATTATTGCTGATTGCATTCTCTATGCTGTGCTCCCCATCCCCATGACGATCTATCAACTACTAATTTGTACTTCTTTAACCCTTCACCCCATTCTTGCAGCCCCCCCCACCGCTCCCTCCAGCCGTCGCCAAATTGTCCTCTATATTTAAGTCTGTTTTTGATTAGTTTGTTCTTTTTGTTTCTTAGATTCCACATATAAGTGAAATCATAGAATGCTTAAGAGCTTTTATGATATGGATCATTTGGGACTCCCAATATCATTTTTGAGTATGTCTTTGTTTCATCCCACATTTCTGTATACACAGGCTGTTTTATTATTATTATTATTATTATTTTATTTTTTATAACTATTTTCCTTTTAATAAAGTAAATGTATTGCACTGAATAGGAAGGTCACAAATACATCAATATATATTTTTCTTATGCCCAGCCTCTTATTTTGCTGCACCCAGGTCAACAATCACGCTAGCTCTGTTCTACTATGGCAGAAACACGTTTTTTATATTCTCGATGTTTTCCTGGTACAGCTGAGCAGCCTTGCTGTTTGCTGGACTATTGGGATTGGGCTCATCCAATAGAGACTGCATGGATGTTAAAATGAAAGACACATCATAGGTTGGACTCCAGGGGAAATAATCACAATTACTTTCCTGAGGTAATATTCACAATTATACGGTCTAACTTCTGATTCCATCCTAAAGATCATTCCTATAATCTGGGAACATAATTTGTTTCATAATCCCTCCAAGGAATGAGAAAACATTCTTTCCCTTTTGCATCCTTTTTCCTGGATCTTCAGTTCCTTCAGATAATCTATACAGTGCAGATATTTTTATGTGAAAAGAAATCCAGAAAGTTACCAGATGTGTCAAAATCATTGTCATAAGATAAAACTACAGTAAATTACTTGTCAATACAATTACCCAATCCCATTCCATCTCAAAAGTACAGGTGTTTAATTATTCAAAGCCCTAGTCAACAGCACACAGCACTGTAGGCCAAAGGCTAGTTTTCAGAATGAAGAATTAGGGTAGAAATTGTAATGATCATTTATAAGTTTCTTCAATGTTATCAAGATGATGGTCGTTACTTTAAATAAAATCAGTTTCTTTTTTTTGCTTTTCAATCGCCATGTGTACTTCAAGATATTTTACAAAAGTTATAGTTAGTTTTCAAAAGCTAATCTTAGAAGGTAGAAGGAGAAGTAGAAAGACTAATAACAAGGTCTATGAACCAAACATGCATTTGTTATGCATTTTAGCTTTGGAGTGATGTTCTGTATCACAAAGCTGAATTTACTTTTTCTGAAAACATAGATTAGAGATGATAGAGATGATAATAAGTTAATATTCTAGTGGGAAAAATACATAGAGTTGAATATATTCTAGATTATCAAATTAAAATAATGATGAATGCATAACAACATAGCTTAAAACAAAAACAATTGTCAGCTCCTAGCGTTTTATTAGTACTGCCAACAACAGGCTTATAGGATGGTACTCATAGGAGTCTTCATTAGGATCAGCATATTTGAGTGCTTTCAAGAAGAGTGAAATGTAAGGGATTAGGTTAACATAAAACCTGTGAAAAATAGTAACAACTATGTCTCATCTTTATTTTTTGCAGAGCCTTCATTAAAATAGAGAAATGTTTTTGCCATAGATATTTTTGTTGATGACTAAAAACTCAGAAGAAATGAAAGACTTTATTTTATATGTTAAGTATTAAAAAAGGAAGGAAGGAAGAAAGGAAGGAAGGAAGGAAGGAGGGAAATTAAGCCATACTGATCATAGCAGTATAATTAATGAGCAGTTTCCTCTTGTTTGGACCCCCCAAAATAATAGTTCTCAGCACTTTGAAAAATACTGTATTTTAGAACAGTTAGAATGCTAGGGAATATCATTTGGCCAATGATACATATAAACTAAGCTATTATTGATTGGAATAATTGAGATCATTATAAAACGATATTAATTTAGTCACAATAACATAATTTATAACAAATTAGATGTAAGAACAATACAAAAGAAAATAGTTATTTAAGTTGTTGCTATAGCTTCCTATCAGTCGGAACAACCACCTTCTAGTAATTCACCAAAATGGCCTACACA
>NW_006442484.1:19248917-19249828 GCF_000325575.1 Pteropus alecto
TATTCTCTCGCTCTTAAAAAAAATGGCGTTCTTCCTTTGGCCACATACATTCAAATCTACAAGAAACCTGATATTGTAGACACCAGGGAACTGTGTACTATTCAAAAAGGAATGCCCTATAAATATTACCAGGGTGAAACTGGATGTTACATATGTATTGGCATTGTAAACAAGTTAAGGGCAAGATTCTTGCCAAGAGAATTAATGTACGTATTGAGCATATTAAGCACTCTAAGAGCTGAAATAGCTTCCTTAAACATGTGAAGGAAAATGATCAAAAAAAGAAGGAAGCTAAAGAGAAAGGTACTTGGATTCAATTGAAGTGTCAGCTTTGCTCTACCTAAAGAAGCACACTTTGTGAGAACCAATGGAAGGGAGCCCAAGCTGATGGAGCCCATTCCCTGTGAATTCATGGCATGATAGGTGTAAAAAAAAAGAAGACCTCTTGAGTAGAAGTGTGGTGTCCTCTCCCCCAAAGAAGTTTTTAAAGAAAACTAAGTGTCCTAATGCATTGGGTGATGTCTTTACTATTCAAATTTAGTGTTGTTTTCTTGCTGAAAGATGTGATGTGGTCTACTATGCAACAAAGAGTATAACTCCACTGGTTAGGAAACTGCATCTGTTGTACTACATTAAGTTCAGAGAAAGTTAATTTCTCATAACTGCGTTATAAAAATCTGTATTTTAAGGATCAGGAATTTGCCTTTGACATCTGCTACTTAAAAATAGATTGTTTAAAGCAAAAAAAAAAAAATGTTGCTACAATACCTTGAACAGTTAGATTAGATATACACATGAATTTTGTAGTGTGGATAAAAGTAACAGAGGATTTTTGTTTAAGGAGAAGCCAAAATTATCAAGAAAGCATGACTTCCCTTGTTCATCTCTCTCTCTCTCTCTCTCTCTCTCTC
>NW_006442484.1:19250013-19251316 GCF_000325575.1 Pteropus alecto
TAAAACTGTAACTATTATGAAAGTGCTTTCTTTAATACAGGAGTGAATTCGAGTGAATTCCCTTATTATTTTGCTGTATAATACTGTAAATGGGCAGAAGAGATATATAAAATATAATGTTTAAAAGTCCAGATCGAGAATTTAGTCTTGTCATTTTTGATGTAGGAAAAACAGGAAATTTTGAATAAAACTGGTGCTTAATTTCTTGCAAAATGATATGTTAGTAAAATGACCATTTCAAAAGTGTTAGGGATAAATAATTCTAATTTTTTTGCCATTCTTCACATCCTTTTCAGTACAACTGTTCAGTATAGTAAAATTTGTATGTATTTATTTATTATAAAAATGACAATTTAGAACTTATATGTTATATGGATAGCAGAATGGATTGAGAAGAAATGGGCTTAATTATTTCTGTAAGTCTTCTTCTTAAGATACTTGTAACAACTAACTTGATCCCTGTAATAAAACATTTGTTTTGATATGAGGGAGGTTTTATTATACCCATTTTACAAATGAGGCACAGAGCCTTTATTCCCAATCACTCTGCAGAAGATCTTTCATCGAAATAAATTACTTGCCTTTATCATTTGACTACAAGAGAAGTTATTTTCATAAATTTTCAATATTGGGAATACATAAACATAAAAATATAGAGGAATAAATAGGATGATCATATAATGTATTATCGAAACCAAGATATTTCTGAGAATGAAGAAAAGCTCTTAAAAGCACACTGAGACAATAGGAATAAACTGGACTTCACCCAGGCAAATGAGAACATAGATTGATCCAGGTATAAAAAGTAAGGTACAATTAGCCCTTGAAGGCAGAATATGAGAATCATTGTACTTCCATGTAAGAAATAATACAGTAATTAATTCAATGAAAGTTAATTTATGCAATCCCAAATTCAGATATTATATATGTACACTCATGCATACACACACATTATATAACATATTAGAGGTACTTATTAAAATGCTAGTAGTGCATAGTTTTGAAACATAGTAAAAATTAGTTGTCAAGTATGTCATATTAAATTATTTATCAGATCACTCTTCCACAATAGGTAGGCTTAATGATGTCTTAGGTGTAGTTTATAAGTCACCCTGGTAAACAGTTGCAATAACTTGTATTAAATATTTGTTCCCATACTTAAATTTCCTGTGAGCTTACCAGATGATGGATCTTCTTAGAGAAAGATATTGTACAATAATCTTTCATTTGAAATCCATAGACTAGAATTGAGTCACAATTAGATAAGGCATTTTAAAAGTATTTTTAGAGACGCCTTCTTCAA
>NW_006442484.1:19251344-19289075 GCF_000325575.1 Pteropus alecto
CCAACAAAATTTATTTTCCATGGATAATTTGAAATGAGACCTTTTTCTTTATATTATCCCATGGAAAGCATATTATTATTGAACTGTTAATAAACAGAAACTTTCATTTTGTTTGGGTGATAGATTTGGCTCTAAATAAATGAAATACATTTCGATAATGAAATACAACCCATTTACCTTGATAATTTTATAATTTTCAATGAAATAATAGAAATAATAAAATGTATATAATCCAACTCAGTGAAGTACTTGCAGAATTTGTTTATCTTGACTTTTCAATCTATGATCCTACTGCCAAATAAACAAGCAAAAAACATAAAATTAAAAGCTAAAGTAAAGTATCATTCAAAATCAAATACTAAAGTTGTTCCCACTTAATTTCTAGAGAAACTTATCAAAAATTCTGGAAGCCACCTTTATTATAAGAACCATGTCTAAGAGAGTTTCCAAGTTAAGTTCAAGGTAATGCAGAATATAACTTCCACAAAATAGTCACACGCTATAACGTTCAGATGGAGGATGAACCTGGGATTCAGGCAAGATCTTCATTCTTCTTAACATCTGTATAACCTTAGGCAGTTGCATTTAAACAGTCTGGGCAATATGATTCTAATTTGAAACACAAGGAGTTGAGACAAATAACATTTTAGAATTTTTTAGACATCTGTGGCTACAGAAATATCTTCTTGAAAAATAGCCATGAGTCAAGTAAGCTAGGTCCATATTCATTATCACAACTATACAAAATATAAGAAATACATCTATGATTTTTAAAATCTATCACACAGGTAATTTTTCTTGATAAATGAATTCTCAAAATTTAGTCATTTGGTTCTATTCATTTCTAATGGCTTACTTTATTGCAAATTGGTTTATTACCCTTTGAATGCCATTTACTATATCTTCATGTTATCTGCTCCCTTTCTTTCTTTTTCATTTTGTCATTTTACATATAAATAACATATCAAAGTGTATTTATTCTTCTCCAGGAACCTTACCCATCAAAATTCTGTATATTTTCATGAGATTTACATTTACTTTAAACAAGGTATTTGATCAAAAATATTGACTGTCTCTTAAGTATATATAGCAATATAGATGAAGCAAGATTTTAGCAAGTGCTATTACAACCATTTCTCTGTATGGAATCCAGTGCAATGCAGAATTTTAAGGTCAGACTGATCTAAGTCAGACTTCTATTTACTAGCCTCATGGTCTTGAATGAGTTACTAATCTCGCAAAGATTTAGTTCTCTCAATAAAAATACGGCATAGTGATATCTATTATTCAAGTGATTCAGAGTATTAAATTAAATAAAATAAAATATGCAATATCTCTGACACATAATAAATTATGTTAACCCATCTTCAACAAAATAGGTTAGCTAGTTAATTAGGTGACTGTGTTCACAGTGGAGAGAATTCAGGCTTTTCATACAAGTATCCTTGGGTTTGAATCTTGGTTCTTTTACTTATCAGTGCTATGTGACCATGAGTAATTTATATAACATATTCTAATCATTTCTTTTTTCATTAGAAAAATTGGGAAAATAAAACCAATATCAAATGATTATTATAAGAGTCAAATGAGACAGCTTCTGTTAAGCTCTAGCATATAAAAGATGTCCAATAAGGGTCATTTCACTTCCTCCTTCTAGAGCATAAATCCTGTCTGTATCATATTCCTGCAAATTATTTATTCATTTAAGAAATATTATAGCACATCTCCTATATACAAGATATGCAGATGTATATCTAATGTCTCTGGATATAGTAGGGCAAAAGAGAGACAATATCCTTATTCTTATAAAACTTATATTCTACAAGTCAACAATGCAAACAAATAAATGAATAAAATAATTTCAGACAATAATAAAGACCATAAAGAAAATGAGAGTGATGTGGTAAAAAGAATTATGTGAGAGGGAAATGCAGTTACTAAAATGGGTAGTGAAGGATGATATCTCTAGAGAGGTGATATTTTAGCAAAATAAAAGAAGGTTTCAACCACACAATAAATCGGAAAGATAGTGTTTGGTAGGAAAAAGCAAAGTGGACATAGTTCGATATCATGATTAGAGATTAGATAGCTCTATTGAGTTTGTTGTAGAGGTATTCGAATTATATAGAAAAGCAAAAGGTAGCAAGGCTGAAGAAAAAAAAAAAAGAGCTATAGAGAGTTAAATGTATATTCCTTGAGAAAGAAAAAAAAATATAAGCAAGACATAGATAATTAAAATCAATCTATGATTATACAGATACTTTATTTTGGATTCAAAATAAAGCTAGATGGCTTCTAAAATACAAGAAAATTCCTTAGACAGTTTAAGCCAACTTCAATGTGATTAACTAAATTCTCTTAGTTCTAGTTTAGTCTTTTTAATGTTGTCTCCACTTTAGGACATAATCCTATAGAAACCATTGAATGAAAGGATAAAAATATATTTAAAAGGATTTTCATTTTAACATTCATAAAATAAAATATTAAAATAATGTGAATATTTGGCAGTAGAGACTGTTAAATAATCTATAGTTTTCTCATATAAATGAATATTACATAGCTATCTAAAAAGATGATGCAGGTATACTAACATGAAATATCAAAAGTTGAATAAAATATTAGGTTACATAAAAGTTTATATAGTTTAATGCAATTTTTGTAAAACTATACATCTCTCTTTATACATGTCAGTGAACGTGTATATCATAGCTTTATATCTATTTCTAAATCTGGAAGAGTATGTAACAACAGACGTATTCATTATGGATAACTTTAGGCAATGCTATTTTTGATTGAATTCGTACTTTAAAAATTATGTCCTATGTTGTGATTTTGTTTACAATAAGATTATATGTGGCTAAGACAGAATAACATCCTGAATTTTAAAAGACCCTAATTGTAAGCATTTTAGTTCTTGTTTCTCAAATGAAATTATCATGATTTAGCAATTCTTTTTAGAATTTCATCGCCTATGATATCTTTCTAATATTTTGAGGTACATTACAGAGATAATATATTTCAATTAGAGTATCATTCTACAAATACTAAAAATGCTCTTTTCTTATGCATTTTTAAAACCCTCTTAGTTATGTACATTTCCCCTTTTAAAAAGTATTTAACTTTTATTTTATTTGAATTATACAGATACATAGTTTTAGCTTCAATTTCTAAAAGTATAGACTTATTTTAAAGTTTTTAAAATCACTTAGCTTTAGATAAGAAAACAAAAGACAAAATATACTACAGACACCAAGAGAATAATACTTAATTCTCATAGTCTACATGAGGCATTAGTCATTTGGACTAAAGATTAGGTCTTGGTATCTCCAGTCTATGATGTAATCAAAAAATAATGAAGCCGCAGATAACTTAAAGGCAAACTAAAAATTCAAAGTGGTAAATGTAACATCTATTCCAATTTTGAGAACAGATCAGTCAGGTATAAATATTCTCAATGTTTGTTCTTTATATTTTATATGACCTTGGAAAGGGTGAGGAGATACCTCTTGGGAGAAAAACAGAAAATGCCAAGATTCTTTATATAACCTATTTATCCACTTGAAACAGGTATGGAATTGAGTCATAATATATGAGAATTAGTGTGAAAACGGGATTTAAATTGATACATTTGCAGGTGTCAGACTTGCTTGAATAGATGGGATTTGAAACTGCAGCTACTTTTGAATATTTACAACTGTTCTGACAGTGCTTATGCATTAGGATGTGTGTATGTACCAGTGTGTATGTGTATTCTGTGCTGCTAATACAATTGATCCAACAAATTCAGTTGGCTTTCATCTGACATCCTCAGACTTCTAGTGTCAAAAATCGATTATCAGAGACAATAAAAATAATGGAATATAAAGCATGGCTGATCAAAACATTACTCTAAATATGTCAAGAGAAAAAACGTAAGCTGAGCAAAAGAGTGCTAGAATGTATAAAGCATAAGTAGAATGCTGTGATAAAAAAAGATTGTAAATATTTTTTTTTTCATGCAGAGAATTTGATTTTGAACCAGAATATAAATAGAACAAGGTCTTCACTGTGTTTCCTATAAACTACTGTAACTCATACCAGACTTTCTGGAAATATGAAAAGAACCATTACATTATTTTCAAATTTATTTTGTTGTGAAAAATTAACAATCCCAAATCACCTGCTGCTAATCAGCAAACACCAGGCAGTTTTGACACAACAGGCACCTATTTAGAAACTGTAAAACTATCAGTTTGGGCTAATGCAGTTAGTTAAACTCTTAGAGTTCTTATCCAGCCCCAAATTATGACTTTTAATTCCAGGGCAGACTGACCTCTTCATGTGAAAGAACTTTTATAGTTTAAAGCCCTGCTGAAGTCATTTTCTTAAATTAATCAGATTTCTGCACTGGAGTTCCACAGCGGGAAAGAGAATTTATACAAATGAGCTCTTTTCTCACCTACAGTTTCTCTTTGGTTCTGAACAGCATTATGAAATAATTTATTTTACATAAAGAATTATTTATTATAAATTCAAAGGTAATTTTCCTAAGCAAAATCACATAGTCGTGAGGGTCTTTAGCTCCAATCAACCAATAGAGAGAGGAGTTGAGTATTTTCTCAACTATGTCAGTATCATAATCAATCATTATGTTTTATCAAGATATTTATGTGTTTGTACTCAATACATCAGAAAAGTTAATTCTTGTACTTTTGTGTAATTTTTAAAGTAGACATTTATCATGTACAACATATTTCCAAAAGGATTTTATTTATTCTACCCTCTGAGAGTTTTCTGAAAAAATTTAGAGGAAAGAAAATAAAAATAATAAAAAAGAGGGCAATCAAAGAGAAAAATTCATGCAGATAGAAGTTATAATTTCTGAATCCTCCCAAGTTATATTTCCTTATTATAAGACAGGGTCTATAGTAGGTGGGACTATGGCTCTCTAAAGCTGTACATGTGCTAAAAGCCAGGAACCTGTGAATAAATGCCCTTATAAGGCAAATGGGAAATTAAAGTTGTGATTAAGGTTAAAGGTTCTGAGATAGGGAGATTGTGCTGGATTATCCAGGTAGGCCCAGTCTAATCATGAATCCTTAAAGGTGGAGGGAGAACCTTACCTGGCTGTGGTCAGAGGTAATGTGAATATGGAATAATGGTCAGAGAGATGTAACATCTACGGCTTTAAAGAAAGAAAAACGATGCCATGAGCCAAGCAGTGTGGGAACTCTCTAGATGCTGAGAAAGACAAGAAAATGAATTATTCTCTAGAGTCTCCCAAAACGAATGTAGCCCAACCAACATCCTCAGTAGGAGACTGTGTTGAATTCCTGACCTACAGAACTGTAAAATAATAAATTTGTAATGTCTAAACCACTAAGATTGTGGTAATTTGTTAGAGAGCAATAGAAAAGTAATGTAAGATCCAAACTAAAATCTCTCACCCTCATACTATTTTCTTATTTAGATCTTAACGAAGAATAGGTAAAAAGTGGTATATTTGCATGCTATTTTTCAAAGACTTCACTTACATTGTGAAAGACACTGTGAAGTAGACATTTAATTTTTGGCCTCCCCAGCATTACCTCTTTACTCTTAATAAAACCCAAATTTGGAAGTTTCTCTCTGTGTACCTTCTTAGTGGAAGTATATATCAGGTACCTCCTACCTCCAACAGCTCTTGCTGTGGTGGTGCAGCCAAGAAAATAAAACTCCCTCTCCAAGCGCTTTAATTCTTGAGCAGGAATTAAAGAAGGAAAAGAAATGGGGAAGGGTTTTTTGCATTCGAGATGCTCAGAACCACTCCAATTTCTATGTTTTCCTTTTCTGTTTACAACCCTTAATGTAAACTTCCCTGAATATTCATCTGATATTCCTCCAAATAATCATCTTGTTTATAACCAAAACTGGTGTTCATGGTTTTGCAACAAAAGAATCCTAAATGACCTACGCAGCATTTAAATCAATGAATATGCATATAAATGAAACTTCAAAGAATTTATTTTGACAAGTCTCACAGAATTGAAGTATATTTTCTCACAATGTTCTTTCTTACAACTCCTCCTTGGATGCGTTACCCCCCATCTAGATTTACTTTTAACATATGCCATACATTTGATTTTTCCTATACTGCATCTTATTTCTCATCAAAAATAGACTGTTCTGTCATTCGTATTCCTTTAAGAGAAGAGCTAATCCAAAAAACTTCATTAGGAGGTGTGAATGGTCATCCTAAATACATATCCTATCATGCCCAGACAGTCCCAAATGAAATATATTTTTCACAGATCTATAATGATTGTATTAATGATCATCTGCCAAGCACAATAAATTATTTTTAATTTTACTTTATTTTAAATAAAATTTAGTATTATTTTATTTATTCTCATGCTATTTTCATGCTCAGAGATGTTCAGTCTTTGACTTTTTTCTTAAGTCTTTAAAAGTGACAATTTATGATTAAGCTTCTCAGGAAGCCAAATAGTTTCAGATGAAATTTGCTATGTATGTATTTCACCCCTGCTTTTAATTTTAAAGATTACTTGTAAGGAATTCTCTCCTCTCAATTACGTTTTTCTTACTTCAGAAAATAGCTGTGTAGACACCACCACCCCCCGCCCGCCACCACCCACCCAATTCTTATGCTGAAATTGTACCCCTTAATATGATGGTATTAGGATGTAGGATCTTTAGGAGGTAATTAGGTCATGAAAGTACAGATCTCAAAATGGGATAAATGACCTTATAAAAACAGACACAAGAGAGCTTGCACATTCTTGTCTCCTCCCCTCCACCTCACTCCACTCCAGTCCACTATGTAAGGACACAGCGAGAAGACAGCCAACTGCAAACCAGGAAAAGGGCTCTCACCAGAACGAAACCGAGCTGGTAACCTGATCTCTGACTTCCAGCCTCCAGAACTGTGAGAAATAAATATTTGTCGTTTAAGCCACCCAGTTTATGCTGGTTTGTTACAGCAGCCTGAGCCAAGACGATAGCATACGTGATTGTAAAGAAATGGGACATGCACTAAAGAAAGTTCTCAGGGTACTAAAGCCATTAAGATGTTAAAAATCAGAACACTAAATATCAGGTCGTTGATTTTAACAAATAGAACAGAAGCCGAGGAGATTGAAAAGCTCTTAGAATACATAGAAACTGCAGTTAAATAATTCCCCAGACTACTATTTGTCTTGAATATGACCTCCCTAATATTAAAGTGATACTTTTAAGTGACATGTCTATGGGCTCAAGAAAAAAGTGAAAATTTGGCAATTTTCTAATTTATCTGATCAATACATGCAATGAAAACATTCAGTATGCAAAACTCAGCTGTGGAGCTTTACTTTCAGGTGAGGCTTTCTGCCTGTCAATAGAATAGTTAAATTGTGGGCTCTAAACTCCATGAGATTGCCTGAAGTCTAATTTTGGTTCTGCCACTCATGAGGTAAGTGAGTGGCCATTTACTTAATGATTCTTTTATATATACATTTGATTTAGCAAAAATAATAGTCTCTCTCACACAGATTATTGTAAGGATTAATTTAGGCAAACCAAGTAAAAACAGCCTATAGCAAATTCTCAATATTTGTCAACTATTATTTTTATCATTATCATGTTTACATGTCCATCAGCAATTTTTAAACAGTGCCCTGTGGACTCTTTGGAGTGGGTAAAGAAGGAAAAAGCTTTTGTATATAGCTTTGACTCCATCCATTCTAAAGTAGAATTCTCTGGAGAGGGTAAATATGAAAAGATTCCACTAGGGAACAAGTAAGAAATATATAGTTTCTTATCTTTACTTTGAAGTCTTATTAAATGTATGAAGAAATTATACAACTTTGAAATTTAATTTAATTTTTACATTAAAAGATGCTTACACAGGTAAATTTACTAGCATAAAAAAATCGGAGATTTATTTATTTATTTATTTTTGTCATGGTATGAAAACACATAACTGGAGATCGACCCTCTTAACAAATTTTAAGCATCCAGTACAGTATTATTAACTATAACAAATCTCTAAAATTTTTTTACTCTGCATGACTGAAACTTCATCCCCATTGCATAGCAACTCCCTCCATTCTTAAGTCCCAACCCCCAGGTGATCATAATTCTACTTTCTGTTTCTGAGTTTGATTGCTTTAGAGATGCCTCACATAAGTGGGATCTTGTAGTATTCGTCCTTTTATGACTGGCTTATTTCATTTAATGTAATATCCTCAAGTTTCATCCATGTTAAAGCATGTGACTTATTCATTATAGGTATAGTAAAATTTGCTATATCTTCATAATTCAGTCTTGGTAGATTTATGTTTCTAAAAATGTGTCCATTTCTTCTAGGTTATACAGTTTGCTGACATATAATTGTTTATAGTAGTCTCATGATCCTTTTAATTTCTGCGGCATCAGTTGTAATGTTTTCTGTTATTTATATGCCTTCTCTTCTTTTTTCTTAATCTAGCTAAAAGTTTATCAATATTGATCTCAAAAAAATCAACTCTTAGGTTTTTTTTTCCTTATTGATTTTATGTTATCTATCTGATCTTAATTATTTCCTTCCTTCTACTTTTTGCCCTTAGTTTTATCTTCCCTTTCTAGTTTCTTGAGGTAGAAAGTTTGGTTATTTAAAATAGTTTTCTTCTTAATGTAGGCATTTATCACTATTGATTTCTCTCTTCATATTATTTTTTCTGCATCCTATACATTTTGGTGTTTTATTTGTCTACTTTCTTATCCCAAGCTATTTTTTTTTTATTTTTCTTTGGAATTCTTCTTCGACTCATTCGAGTGTTGTTTAATTCAACATATATGTGAATTTTCCAGTTTTTCTTTTGCCATTAATTTCTAGTTTCATTCTATTATGGTCAGAAAATATATGATTTCACTTTATATGATTTCAATCTTAAATTTGTTAACTTATTTTGTGACCTAATATGATTGATCCTTGAGAATGTTCCCTATAACTTAAGAAGACTGTTTTCTGCTGCTGCTGGGTTGAATGTTCTATTGGTCTGTAAGGTCAATGTGATCTATAGTGTTGTTTAAGCCCTCTGTTTCCCTACTGATCTCTCTAGATGTTCTACCCATTACTGAAAGTAGGATATTGAAATATCCTATTATTATCCCCTTCAGTTCTATCAATATTTGCTTCATATATTTGTATTCCCTGATGTTAGGTGCCCATATAATTGTTATATCTTCCTGTCAAATTGACCATTTTATCATTATTTAATGTCTTTCATTGTCTTTTGTGTCAATTTTTAAATTAAGGCCCACTTAATATAATTATGGACACCCCCACTCTCTTTGGTAATCTTTTGCATGAAATCTTTTGCCATCCTTTCATTTTCAGCTTATACGTGTCCTTAAATCTAAAGTGAGTCTCTTGTAGGTAGCATATAGATGAGTCATGCTTTACACATTCAGCCACTCTGTCTTTTCACACCTTGCCTTTTGAGGAGTTTAATCTATTTACATTTAAAGTAATTATTGATTGGGAAAAATTTACTAGATTTATTTTGCCATTTTGTTATTTCCTATATTTTTTATTTTTGTCCCTCTTTTCCTTTCTTTCTGTCTTATTGTATGTTTTGTTGATTTTTTGTATTGACTTGCTTTGATCCCTTTTACTTTTTCTTTTCGGTATCTTTTATAGGTATTTTCTTTGCAGTTTCCATGGGGCCTACATAAAGCACCTTATGCTTGTGACAATTTCAAGCTGATAACAGCTTACCTTCAATTGCATACAACTACTCAATTTTTTTTATTCCCCCACCATATTTTATGTTATTGATGTCACAAATTATATCTGTTTATATTGTGTATTCATTAAAATATTTTTATGGTTATATTTTTCATACTTCTGTCTTTTAACTTCTATGTCAGGATTAAAAGTGATTTATTCCATTTTGCTAAAGTCACTTTTGGGGATTTATTTTAAATGTTTAAAGAGATTTACTTTAAAAAATTATCTCCTTAATATTTATTTATTAAAAGTTAATATTTTAGTTTAGCTGGATAGATCTTTCAGAAATAGCAATCAAGCTATGTTAAAAGGCTGATTATAATATACAACAAATATATCTTACTATTAGAAATTTTCAAACTTTATCTTGTATTACTTCCAGTCATTGATTCTATGTTTAGGGTTAACTGATCTTTGCCTAGAATAGGCCCTATGAACTTTAATACCTTCTATGCTATTGTTTATATTCTACCTCCCAGTTAGGCTTTTTTCTTATTTCTGTATATAAAAGAGATTTGCATTTTTTAAGGTCCATATCAAATGTCACTCCCTTCCAAGAAGACTTTCCTGAGTTTTCCCAACTTAAAATTAATCTCATTTACCTTTACGTTTCTGTCTTAGTTGTTGAGGATAAGTATCATACCACCAGAACATAAAATTTCCAAAGATGGAGATTTTGTTTTGTTTATTATCAAATTCAACAGCTCCTAAAATAAGGTCTGACATATAGTAGATGATTAGTAAATATTTTTGAATGAATAAATGACTTCTGACAATTGATATACTCTTATTGTGACAAATTCAGTTTTTATTTACAAAATGGAAAAGATAATACCTATCATATATAACAGGAGAAAAATAAATTAATGGGCATGAACCATTTATTAAATGTCAGCTCTTATGATTACTTTCCCTTGTATGTTCACTATAGTACTTAACCTTTGGATGGTTTTCAAACAGTTGAATTTCAGAAAAATATTTATTGAACAAAGAAGTGGATATTTGAAGGGAAAAATAAGACAACTATAAGCCAAATGTCTAAATTAATGTACCCGCACTATAATTCTACTCTCTTATTGCTGAAAATGTTTCTCTGGGTATTTTCCTATCTTCAAATCTACTATCGATTTGAGCCTAAATCACTACCACATCTTAAACAAACAAACAAACAAACAAACAACAAACTTAGGTTCAACTTTTAGGTGCAGATATATTTTTTGTTAAATGATAACTGAATTAAATCTGTTACAGTAAAAAAGTCTGTAGATGAAAATGATATTATCCATCACATTCTAGACTATGTCCTTTTTATGAAAGAAATTATATAAAAACGGAAAATTGGAAGGAGGAAGCTGAGTGTGGGTGGTAAAAGGTTAAAAGAAAAACAACGATTTAATTCTACTGTCCTATTCATTTTTTTTTTTTTATCTCTTTCTAATGAATTCCCCCACTCACCCCTACCTCCAGACAATTGTCTCTGTGGTACTGCATTATGCATTGTATTGGCACTGGCTGATGCACATGGTGACACTGTACCTATCTAGAAAGCAACTGTTTATAACTACCCTCTTACCAGGTAATAGACAGAGATTTTTGTTTGGGGCAAATATCTTCTAGAGTTGATGCACAAATGGAGAGAGTATTTAATTGTTGGCAATAATAACCATTTTCCACAGCAAGCTTAGAGTTGCAACCACAGCCACTTAAAAGAAGTGGAGATATTTAAGCTGCTGTCACCAATATTTTCACAAATATTGAACTTTATAAGATGGAAAATAGTCACCACCAACATCACCCCCCAGAATATTCTATCCCTCCCTTTCCAGTGAAAAGTTTACTCATTTTATTTTGTTCCTATAGTCAAAATTCTCTTGGATATCTAAATAGCTATCTACTAATGAAATGACAGGCTTATAACTTGGTAAAGGCAGAGGCAAAAAAAAAAAAAAAAAGGCTCATGAATGTTGCCTTTGTATACAGGTTCCTAGAATTTGCTATGCTTATTATAGATTTTAAATAAAAATGTTTATAGGAGATTTATTTTTCTTTATTTACTGAATCTTACTTTGTGAAATAATCTATACTTTGAAACCAACGCTAATTTTCTAGCTCTAAATTATATTTAATATACTATTGTTTTCATCATTTTGGTTATGCTTTTCATTGCTTACAAAATAATACCTATATTTATAAACACATATTCTAGGTATAAATGTAAAAGTGTTTTTGGAACTTTGAGAAAAACTACATAAAATGTATTTACATTGACTTTCCACATGCCTCAGTATCAGTGAGTTAGACATATCATATTTATTTTAAAATAAAATATATGATTTGGTCAAAAGACATAACATCTACAGAAAACTAGTAGCACAATTGATATCAGATTAGTTCAATGATACAGGGATGTTTAAGCAGCAGCAGATGCAAGTTTTGATGGAGTTATTCACTGCAAGCCTGCATTTTCTTAATAATTACTTCAATGACATCCAACTTTTGAAGTAGTTTGAACTACTAGGACTGGTGATTCTAAAGATCAAACTTTTTAAATCTTTATTACTATACCTATTCAATTTTGAAAGACAATCTGAATAGATGAAATTAAAAGTAATTGCAATATAGTTTTTATATATTGTATTATTTTGTGATTTTTGGTGATGTAAAATATTTAAAAGCTTCCATCTTTTTCATTTCTTTAAATTTGAGCACTATATTTATCTCATTAATACCATGTTTCACTATAAGTCTTGCTGTAACAGTGTTCTACAGACCAAGGTTCAGTATAAAGTCAGAACTGTTATGAAGATATTGAAACACTAAGTGAATCTCTCAGTAATTTACTCAATATATCTGCCTATGGCAATAGACCTTCGGATAACCTCTTAATAGGCTTTGGTGAACCTGATTTACTTTGATAACACAGGAATAAGAAACTGCAGTCCTAGTATTTCAATAAAATAAGCATAAAATTACTTATATTTGAAATATAAATTTTAGGAAAATGACATTCAATTTGAATATTCTGAAGTACATGAAATAATTAAGTCTTTGGGCTCATCTCCTTGTTCTAGTCTCATAAAAAAATACCAGCAGAACTTCTTTGCAAGGACAAAAAAAGAACAGATCTACCTGAATACTTGAAAAAAATTCTCAGTTGAGAAACAATAACTTAAGACTATAAAAAAAAAGTTGGAAGGTGATTTTTTTACCTGTCCTCATTTCTTCCAATCATTACCCGCACATTTCACTTAGAGGGTCAGGCACATCAATGTTTTTTTTGTTGTTGTTGTTTTCTTTTGTTTTCCATTTATATATTTATTTAGGTAGTTACTAAATTATTTTTTTTTTGGTTGTATTTCTCAAGGGGATCAAAAACAGTGAGAGTTGAAACAAAGATAAACAATCTGGTTTATATGGAACTTTCCCAATATTTCCTATTCTTATTAGATTTAATGCAAAGAGCCTTTATTAGTGCATTCATTTTTATTCTACATTTTTAAAAAATTAAATTTATTGGGGTGACATCGGTTAACAAAATTATATAGGTTTCAAGTGTATCATTCAATAATATGTCATATTTGTATTGTATTGTGTGTTCACCACCCGAAGTTAAATTTCCTTACATCAACATATATTGATTCTTTCTATCCCTATCTACTACCTAAGAAAAGATGAAATACTGCTATTTGCAACGATATGGACGGATCTTGAGATTATCATGCTAAGTGAAAAAATTCAGACAGAAAAGTTGAGAACCATATGATTTCACTCATATGTGGGATATTCTACAATTCTTTAAACTGACTGACCCAAGTAAGCAACTCAGGCATTAAAACCTGATAAATGTAATCTCACTTTATTTTTAACTTTGGGAATATAAACATTATATATTACATTTATGTATAAATGTGAATAAAATATATATCTATATTAAAATAATTTAAGAATGATGTATTATAAAATAATGATAAAAAATCAAAGCTCATTTTAACCAATAAATCAATAAATTATCACACTAGAAAAACAAGACAAAATGACCAATATATGCTTGACATAACTTCTTGGATTGGATTACAGTTTGCTTTATGTTCCTTGAACCAGTGATTTTGTATTTAAGTCGTGGATACATTTTCTCATCTATGATCTCTGGTTTGATCAGGGATGTCTCAGTAGAGTTTTGAAGTGTTATTCTATTTTGTTTGGTTGATTTTTTTTTAAATTAACAGTGGTCAAAACCATTATTCACAAATTTTACTTCAAATAAATGGCTGAAATAAAAGAAACACATTGTTTTCATGAGTATATCCCCCATAAAAAAGCTGTAATATGTTTTATTGCGCTGATGATATACAAAATCAAAGATGTCAAAATGTGAACAAAAAGAAAATAGCATTTTTAAAAAACTTTTAAAATTTAAGAGTATAATTTTCACTATTGGTAATGATTATTTCAGAAAAGTTATAAAACAGTAAACTTCCCATTAGCAAAAGAAAACAAAACAAAAAAACAACCTTCAGGATGCTGTCACTAAAATAAAACTATTAGCATCTTCATATTTTTAATGTATTGTTTTTCACATATTAGAATCATAATGTTACTGCCAATTTGTATCTATTTTTGTTTTTTATTTGATAATCATTAAAGTGATTTCTTGCTTCAGCACGTGTTAAGTAAACTAAGTAGCTTACTTGTTGAATGGTTTCCTTTCCTTGATAGCTTTCTGGTTAAATTGTAATGAGTAATTCGTTCAATTTGACTCTGTGCAATGCATTTGCAGTTTCACAAAATCAATATTATTGGACATCTGAGACCAATTTTTCTTTTGACAAATTAAAACATTAACAGTAATAAAATGTCTTTTAAAACCCAGTGCTGAGCCCATTCTACCATAGGCTTCATAAGCTCAGTTTAGTTCCTAAAATGCTTTGGCTCTCTCCAGAGTCAACTCCCTTGACAGTTCTACATAGAGAGATAGAAACATTGATGTGACACTCTGCCAGAAGATATGAATCTGAACTTTTCTCATACTTTTGCCAGTCACTGTTAGGTATTTTGTATTTAATTTCTCATCTCTTCTGATTATTAGGATGCTTAGAACTGTCTCTACACAAAAATTAAAAAAATAAAATAAAATAAAAACTACTTTTTGACCCAGTGATTGCATTTCTGGGTATTATCCAAACAAAACCAAAACACTAGTTTGTAATGATCTATGTACCACTATGTTTACAACAGCACTATTCACAATGGCCAAGATATGGAAGCAACCTAAATGACCATCAATAGACAATTAGATAAAGAAGTTATGGTACATGTATACAATGAAATATTACTTAGCCATTAAAAATATGAAATCTTATCATTTGCAACATGGATGGACCTAGAGGGTATTATGCTGAGTGGAATAAGTCAAAGATAAATACCATGATTTCACTTTTATGCAGAATCTAAGGAACAAAAGAAACAAACTAAATGAAAACAGACTCACAGATACAGAGAGCAAACTGGTGATTGCTGGAGGGGAGTCAGATGGCTGGGTGAAAAAGGTGAAGTACAAATTAGTAGTTACAAAACAGTTGTGGGGCATATAGTCAATATCATTGTAATGGTTGTGGATAGTGTCAGATGGATGCTAGGGTAATTGGGGGGATCACTTCATAAATTATATAAATGTCTAACCATTATACTGTATACCTGAAAGTAATATAATAATAGAAAAAAAAAGCTATATATTATCCTCTTACAAAAGAATACATGTGTGAATAACTTCTTGGATTGGATTACAGTTTGCTTTATGTTCCTTGAACCAGTGATTTTGTATTTAGGTCGTGGATACATTTTCTCATCTATGATCTCTGGTTTGATCAGGGATGTCTCAGTAGAGCTGACAGATGATTGGTACTATTTATGGCACATTTGATTACTATTCAGTCTTATATCTAGGAGATTGGTTTTTTCACCATGTAGAAAAACATTACTATAGAAACACATGAGAACAATTCTTAGGCAATCCAAGTGAGTTGAGTAGAATGAGAAAAAGCCAGATTATTGTACTGGTGGCAACTCTGGCTAATAGTTCTGCCCAATAGTTTCTGTTTCCTTAAGCAATTGAAAACAATCAGACCCTTCAAAATTCCATTTCCATTGAAAAATACTACCTCATTAGTTTTCGCTTATAATTTTATCCTTTTTAATCTACATATACTATTTTCTACTAGCACCTTCAAGTAATCAAGTCAATAAAATACAAAACAATTATAGAGCTAAATATAAAGTCATTTTGCATGTCTAATAACATATATTTTACTGGAAGTTAACAAAATGTAGATAGATCACTTTGTGGTGTGTGTGTGTGTGTGTGTGTGTGTGTGTGTGTGTTAGGGTGGCAGGGAGGGATAGCTGAAAGGGACAGAAAACTGTAAATACTGAGTTAAGTAAAATTGCAGAATTTCTTAAAAGAATGTAGGTGTATCGAGGAAAGTGGCCGAACTTGAACAGTCACTTTATCAGTCACTTTGGTCTTTGACTTCTGCTTCTTTTTTCATATTGCTTCATTTGTCCTTGTTTTTCTGTATATAAATCTACCTCCCACTGCCCTGCCTAAAAGGTTCATATCTAAGTTCAAGAGGATAAATGTGTAAAATATACAAAAAGGGGGGAAAAGAAAAAAAATTAATATTCAGGCAGTGTCTATCACAGTTTCCTAAAATAAATGTCATCTTAACTGTGACATCTTACTAAATATTACACTAGAGTTCATTTTTTAAAGAATAAACTTCAGTTTTGACTTTCTAGTTCTGTACATACTTGATGCTCAATTTTTAACTAATGTTCAAGATCTCTTGTGAAATCAAGACTTTATCTATCATCAAGAATTAAAGTACAGCGATAATCCAAAATAAAATGAGACAGATTTAATATAAAAACAATTAATGGGCTGTAACAAATCTAATGCAATTATCAAATGCCATCTAGAACAATTAGAAATATTACTTTGCATTTGGCTGGATCTTATAAAATGACATATGCATTCTGTATAAATTGGACAATCTGGAAATATGTGAAAATTTCAGTATTTCAAATGCTTAATATTTAGTAATACTTAACAATGTTAATATTTTCAGTCCACGAACGTGGAATATTCTATTTAGGTCTTTTTCCATTTTTTCAATAATGTAATGCAGTTTTCAGTGTACAAGTCTTTCAAGTCGTTCAATAAACTTATTCGATAAAATTTTAATAATTTAATGCTTATTTTAATGCTATTGTTTATTTAATTACTTTCTTAATTTTACTTTTAGAATGTTAATTGCCAGTGCATTAGAGATACAACTATTTTTTGTAAACTGATCTTGGGTCCTACAAACTTGCTGAACTCATCTACAAGTTCTAATAGAATTTTTGTAGATTCCTTAGGATATTTTATTCAAGAATACCTCATTTAACTTTGTTTCCCTTTACTTTATTTCTCAGATACTGCATTTTTTACAAATTAAAGGTTTCAGGCTGTCAGCGCCATTTTTCCCAAAGGCTCTAATAATGTATGATTTATTTAAGCTATATATGTTGTTTTTTTAGACTTAATGCTATTGCACACTTAACAAAATACAGTATAGTGTAGACATAACTTTTATACGCACTGAGAAATCAAAAAATTTATGTGATTCTTTTGTTGCAATATATGATTTATTGTGGTAATCTGGAACTGAACTCACAATATCTCCAAGATATTCCTATATATAAAACATCATATCATACACAAATAGATACAGTTTTACTTCTTTTCCAGTAGGGATGCCTTTCATTTTTTTTTTATCTCTAATTTACTAGTTATTTAACATAGTACAATGTTAAAAAGATAATGTCAAGAGCAGACAACCCTCTTTTTCTTAATTTGAGGATGGACTCATTCAGTCTTACGATATTAAGTCTGTTGTTGGCTGTAGAGTTTTTGTAGTTATCCTTCATCGAATTGATAGTTTCTCTTTACTTCTAGCTTATTGATCGTTTTAATGAAGAAACAGTATTAAATTTTATCAAATGTTTTTTTCTTCATCTATTGATACCATATTTTTTCTATTAATATTAAAATTAGTTGATTTTCAAATATTAAACTAATTTTGTATCCTGCAATAAATCTCACTTGATCATGGCATATAATCATTTTTGTATGTTGCCAGATCTCATTTATTAATACTCTGTTAAGGACTTTTATATCCATATTCATAAAGGATAGTGATCTCTAGCATTCTGTTCTTGTAATATCTTTATCTGATTTTAGAATTAGGGTAATAAAGACCTAATCGAATAAAGTGTGTTCTCTCCTTTTCTAATTTCTGAAACACTTTGTGGATAATTAGTATAAAGTCCTCTTTAAATGTTTGGTAGAATTCACCAGTAAAGCCATTGGTTCTGGGCTTTTCTTTTTGGAAATTTTTAAATTAATAATTCAATAGCTTTAGTGTTACAGGTATATTCAGATGTTCTATTTCTTCTTGAGTAAGTTTTGATAATTTGTGTCTTTCTAAGATTTTATATATTTCAACTAAGTTATATAATTTGTTGGTATGTAATTGTTCATAGCATTCCTTTACAATCTTTTTTATTTCTCAGTGTTTGTAGTGATGCTCTTCCACTCCTGATTTTAATAATTTGAGCATTCTCTCTTTTCCCTTGGTCAAATTAAATCTATTAATTTCAATATTTTTCAAACAACCACCTTCTAGTTTTGTTCATTTGCTTAATTGGTTTTCTACTATTATATTCATTTTCACAATAAAATCCTAACTTTAGGTTTAGTTTGCTATCCTTTTTCCAGTGTCTTAAGGTAGAAGTGTAAATTATTTATTCAAGATCTTTTTTATTTCTTTATATAGGTGTGTACTACTATAACTTTCTCTCTGAGTACTGCTTTAGCTGCATCCTATAAATCTGATATTTGTGTTTTTATTTTCATTCATCTCAAACTATGTTCTAGTTTTTCTTGTGATATCTTACTGACTCACTGGTTATTTAAGACTTTAAATTCTACATATTTGCATCTTTTACAAATTTCCTTAAGGTTATTGATTTCTAATTTATTTTCTTTTTATGCAGAGAAGGTACTTTGTATGACTGCAATCCTTTTCAATTTATTGAGACCTGATTTCTGGACCAGCACATATAGTTCATCCTGAATAATCCACGTGTGCTTGAGAAGATTGTGTAATCTGTTGCTGTTAGATGGAGTGCTCTATAGGTATGTGTAGTTGATTAATTGTATTGTTCAGATCATCCATTTCCTTGTTGATCTCTTATTTGTTTTATCTATTTTTGAGAATGGTGTATTGAAGTCTTCAATTATTAGAGTTAAATTGTTTATTTCTCCCTTCTATTCTGTCAAGATTTTTTTTGAAGATTTTTTTTGGTTAATTTTTAATCTTCAGCATCCTGTCATTCTACTGCTTTCTGGTATCTACTCTTTCTAGTAAGTCAGCTATTATTTGTTGGGCTTTTTTTTTTTTTTTTTTTTTTTTTAATGTGATGAGTTGTTTTCTTCTCACTGCTTTCAAAATTTTATATTTGGCTTTCAATATTTTGTCTATGTTGTATCGGGATGTGGATCGCTTTGTATTTATCTTACTTGAAAATGTTGAGCTTCATGAACATTTAATGTTTTTCATATTTGGAAAGTTTTCAGTATTATGTCTTTGGATTTTGTTTTCGTGGTAGTAGTGTGTGCATATGGGGGAAGGGGTTTTTCTCCTCTCACCTTCTATTACTATGAGTATGTTAGTGCACTCATTGATATCTTACATTTCTCTGAGGTTCTGTTCTTTTTCTTGAATTTTTATCTCTTTTCTTTAGGTTATATAATCTCTCTTGATGTATAAAGGTTGCTGATTGTTTCATCTGCCAGTCAAATCTACTCTTGAACCCATCTAGTGAACATTTGGTTTTTGTATTTTTCAATTCCACATTTTCCATTTGTTCTTTTTTAAAATAATCTCTATTTCTTTATTTGTGATTTCTTTTTTGATGAGACACTATCATTATACCTTTCTTTGATTCTTTAAACATTGTTTTCTTTAGGTCTTTATATATAATTAAAATAGCTTTCTTGAGGACTTTGTCCCTAAGCACACTTCATAGGCAGTTTTATTGACTGAATTTTTTTCCTTTGTGCATGTGTCACAGTTTCTTGTTATTTTGCATGTCTCATAATTTATTTTTTAGTTGAAAACTGGACATTTTTGGTATTATACAAATTCTGCATACTAATCCCAACTGTTCTGGTGGGGAGTTGTTAGTGTTATTATTTTCTTCTTTGTTTGTTTGTTTAGTGTTGGCCGAACTAATCCTGCAAAATCTATTCCTGCAATGTATAACATCTGATATCCCCACTCAGATTCTCTCCCCTTAACTTTTTTTCAGAGTGTTTGGATATTTAGGAGTCACCCCTGGGTCAGCACAAGCTACTTATTGGTCAAAGGTAGTGCTTTGGCCTGCTTTATCAATAAAATGTTTATACTTCATCATTGAATATCAGCTTACAGTTGCTATTACATGTCAGGGAGTGTTTTCCTCTCCATTCAGCCAGGGTCTAGTATCTTGGGGGTTCTCTCTTTGAGCACTCCTGAGAATATGCAACTTTGAGTATGCACACTATTTTATGCACTGCCAAGAATGACTGATTTTACTTTTAAGCCTGACATCCTAGGAGTCTCCTCTGAGTCTGAGTAGCTCATTGTTTCATCAATGTTTGGCTGGATGTTGTGTTTAAGCCCCTTGTGGCAACAAAGCATCAATCCTGTATTGATGGGTCTGTGTGTGGCTTTGGTAATGCTTTCGAGTTTTAATCTGATTGCTAATGAGTGCTGACTAATATATATGAACAACCTTCCAAACCCCCAGAGTTGACTGTTATGACAGGAGAGCTCTTCATGCAATCTACTAACCTGGCTTTCTCTATTAAATTTCTAGCTGTTCTACTGTTTTACTTGATTATAGAGCTATGAGCTTCTTATATGCTCTCTATCAATATCTCTATTGTTCTATTTCTTTGTGATGAGAACAATCTATTAACTTTATCTATGAGCTTGTTTTTGTTTTTAATTCCACTTATGAGTAATATCACACAGTATTTGTCTTTATCTGACTTACTTCACTTTGCCTAATGCCCTCAAGGTCCATCTATGTTGGGACAAATGTCAAGATTTCATGCCTTTTCATGGCTGAATATTATTCTATTACAGCTATATATATATCACATTTTCTTTATCAATTCATCCATCGATGGACATTTAGGTTATTTTCATATCTTGGCTGTTACAATCCATTGTTCTTGATAAATTCTTCAGACATGGATTTCTCCTCACTCTGTTCCAAATAAAGTCACGCCCCTCCAGTATTGCTGCAGACCTTTTCAACCTATGACACATCTTTTCCCTTAGGCAGAACTCCCCACACCACTGCATTGATGCTGGGGGTACAGGCTTCATTTTAACTGAGTGTCATCTTCACTTTATGAATGGGTTCAGAAGACAAGGTGGTTAGCATACCCTGGTCGTCTTGGTTTGTCTCTCTCAGTGGAACTCTCACCCTATGAATAAGTGGGGCAAGGAGAACAGGCCTCCAATATTCTTGGTCTGCTGTGCCTAGAGTAGAACTTTTGTGCTATCAGTAAGAGCTATGGGGGCGAAAAATGAAGCACTTATCCTCTTGGCCACATCTGTCAGGAATAGAGTTTCTGAAACATAGGCTGGGTGGAATGAAAAACACTGGCAGCCTGTGCCCCACTGGAAGATATAAGAAGGGAAGTCCCATATTTTCGACTGCACTTGCCCATATTATAGATTCCATAACATAGAGCTGAGGGGTTAGGAAGGATGGTGGTAAGAAATGCCACAGCTGTTCCTCCTCCTCCTCCTCCTCCTCTTCCTTCTCCTCTTCATATGGCAATTTTATTTTATTTTTTTAATTTTATTTATTTATTTGCGTGTGTGTGACATTGGTTAATGAAATCCAATAAAAAATGCCACAGCTTCTTTCTGTTATTTCAGAGACTAAGTAAATTTTCTCGAATGAGTATTTTTTCATTTGCTAAATGCCCTTAGGACAATTTCCAGAGAATTTTGAAGACTAAATTTAAAAAATAAATAAATGTTCACACCAGTTAAATTACTGCTTTCTTGGGGAGAAGGTCTGCCAAATTTCTTCCAGAAGTATTTCTTTGCCTATGTATTGTTTGTTTGTTTTCTTTTTAATCTACTGCAATTTTATTTTGTTATTTGATTTGAATTCTGAACCAACTTTGAAAATTAATAACAGCTATTAATATTGTATGCAATATGTTTCTAATTAGATTCTGGCAGATAAATGTTTTAGCTTTTTTAAGGAACAGTTGGGGTCATTAAAAAAAAGGAAACCACTTCTATTGACAGCATTCATATTGGGTAATTTACATTAGTAACTAAAGCTACACACATAGTTCTTATCAGAACATGGCATCTGTCTCTTCAGACAAAAAAGCACCTTTGGATGAGGGTAAAATAGTGCGCTGCATCACTGGGTTTCTCATCTTGGCAGTTGTATAAATCTAATTATGAGATATATGCAGCAGTTGCTAATTCTCAATAATGAAAATGGATGCATCAATGACCTCCATTTTACTAAGTCTAAATAAACTAATACTCTATCTTCAGAGCACACCCAAGCTATTTAAAATTTCTACCCTGGCTAAACATAAGAACAGTGAATTATCATAAATCAAAGTTCACTGATGTATATATGACAATGGAAGCAAATTATTAATGTATAAATATTCTCATCCCTCTCCCCCTACCATCTCTTTCTGCAAAAGAAAGCTTGTAAAAGGGTCTCTCTCAGGGAGGTTGTATTTTAGAATTAGCAGGAACTGTTGGACTGGTGGGCAAAAGACCAGTATCTAGAGAAGTGAAAGAAGTTTTGAGTGGAATTTTGAAGAGACTGGCAAAGGACCATTTACTTAAATGGAAGAAAGAGAATGAAGAGAGAAGAGAGAAGTTTAAGGTGTTTCTATGGTTCAAAAATCTCTCTCATGGTACATAATAACTATCTGTAAATACTATATGTAAATAACTTAAATTATTTTGAAATTACTCTTTGGCCACCAGAGTATATTTATTTAACCATAATTTTATTCTTATTCTGCATCATTTTAGTCACTACTTTCAAAAGATTTCCAAATATAAAAATTTAGTGCAATTTTTTTATTAATAATGAGCTTAATTTTTAAAATTATATTCTAGGGAAACATCTTAAATCTACAGTAATTTTCAGAGTACACTGATGTTGAAAATTGTCATGAAAAACAAAATCAGCATTGTCTTCTCAACAACTTAATTCAGTGTATGCTGTTTTTATAATCACGGAGTACTCAAGTAAAAGTGGGGAACAGAATATGCCCCATGCTAGGCCTATTCCAAGCACATTCAAAATCCTGAAAAATTTCTTTACAAATTTTGACATGTAAACTACTGGAACTAAGACATAGCCAATTGACTACTTATTTACATTAAATGTACTTAATAAATTTGCATTTAAAAGGTAAGTAATTATTTTCATATTATATTCTCTGACTTTTATATAGCATGCATAAAATTCTCACCATAGGGATTCTGTGTGGCAGGATGCATTAATTGTATAATATTTGGAAAAGTATATAAATTAAACTATTTCCCATGGCATATAGATAATACATCTCTAAATTAATATTTAAATGCAGATTTTTAATCTAGAGGTAGGCAACTTCTTTTTCTGTACATGGACTGTGGAAGGTTTGAATATATCAGGATATTTGATGCTTTAGGTCAAACCTGGAGTCCCTTCATCTATGTTTCCACAATATCTTTTGTCTATCTGTTTCACTACAGTGTACTTTATGTGCATGTGTATGTGTGTGTCTATGTCTGTGCATATGTATTTGAAACATAATCAGCACCCAGTATGCATTGAAGTGAATAAATAAATAAATGAATAAATAGTTGAAAATTCGAAGACTGTGTCCTATTTACCTCCAGGTCCAGTTGGTATATATGCATTTGTTTATTTCTAATTATACAAATACCTGCCACTTGTTAGAATGACTTCCATGCCTTCTACTTTCTTCAAACTTTCTGTTGGAGTATTCCTGGAGGATAGCCACGAGTGAGGGAAGAGCAACTCAAAGGGGAGTAAGAGACACATCTCATATAGGAGGCAGCTTCAATATTTAGTTCAGCATAAGAATTTGGGGTTTAACCAGGAACGCCAAAAACTCAGAAATAAGAGAAAGATCTATTGTGGGCTGAGAACCAGAAGAAGCAGTCAGATCACGATGAGAAGTCAGCATTGCACATATAAGCAGAAGAGTTAAACTGAGCTGAGGAAAAAAAAAAAAAAAAGGCTTGTAAAAGTAAAAGGAAGTAAAATTGGTCTTAGGGAGCAATCAAAATCGAGAGCTAAGATTTTACTTACACAGACAAGCAAAGGGCCTAGTCAAAAACTTTCAGACATGTATTTTATCTTAGAGAGACCATATATTTTTAAGATGAAAGATAGGATTTAATGAGGCCTTCCTGAAGTTGTACTAATACTAATAGTATTTCAATCTTTTATGTTGAGATGTATTAACACAACAGTAGTTTTAGAATATTTGGAAGCATGAAATTTAGAATTTCAACCAATTATATGTAATCTTTATAAAATTCTACAAACTTTAAAAACTAACCCAAACAGCAAAACAATCTATTTTTATAATGTTATAAATTTGGATTTCTGCTCAAGATGGCAGAGTAAGTAAATGCTGTGTTTGCTTCCTCTCACAACTACAACAAAATTACAACTAAACTGCAGAAAAACCATCGTTAAAAATCACTTGAAGTCTAGTTGAGCAGAAGACCTGCAAACATACAGAAGAAACCATTTTGAGATTGGTAGGAGGGGCAGACATGTGGAATGGGCTGGTCCCATACCTGCATGCCACGGTTGAAAATTGGGAGCAATATCTTGGCTCTGAAGGTCCACTTGGAGGATCTAGGGGCCCCAGTCCCATCTTTCACTCCCTAGCCTGGAAGAGAAATCCTCACAAAATCTGGATGTGAAAACACGCAGAGATTGTGGCTGGGTGTGGTGGAGGGCTGCAGAGGTCCTGGGTGTTCTTCTTAGAGGTGCCACCTGGAAACTTACTAACTGACACACTCTGAGCTTTAGTTCTGGGTGTGCCAGGGACATATGGGGAGGAACTGAATTGTCTGGCTTCAGGGAAAGGGCTGGAGGGGTAGCTTTTTCTCAAATAGAAGTGCTGACAGAGGCCATTTTTCTTTTGTTGGGCCCACCCCCAACTTTGCTGGCAGAAGCAGGAATCTGCCATTTCTGAGTCTACATCAATCTGGCTAATACTATTTGCCCCAACCTCGTGATTCCCTGAGACTCTGCCCCACGCAACTTGCAGGTCCACCAAAGCCTCTGCCTGTGGCTTTTCCATACAAGCAGCCTGTCTTGGCTCATGCCATGGACTTTTCTAAAGTCTCTCAAAGGTTTACGAAATCCAAACAAGAAGCGTCTAGCTTTGGTGTGCCCCATATCTATTGCTGAGCAGTCCCAATCCCAGAATTAGTAGTAGCTGATCTTGGGTTGCAGTTAGACTCTCCCAGGCACCTTCAAGCCCAGCACAAATTGTAATCTTATGCTGTTTTTATAGTCACAGAGTATTCATGTAAAAGCGGGGAACAGAATATGCCTCATGACAGGATGATTCCAAGCACATTCAAAATCCTGCAGAATCTGCGGATTACTTTGTAGCTCATACTGAGTGTCCCTGAGCAGGGCACAAGAAGAATTTGACCTTGGCCTGCAATGGAGCCACTCCCAAGAGGGCTCAGAATGATCACACTTTGTGGCCAGCTTCAGACTACACCAGAGCACCACCCAAATACCATACAAAAGACACACCCAAAGGGCAGACTGAGCAGGCACCAGAGCTCTGATAAAGTGAATCCAGTTCTGTAGGGTCAGCTGCTGCATAACAACTCCTCTTGTGTAGTCACCAGCTAGTTTTCAAAACCAATCATTCCAGAGGTCATTCCATCCCATTGACATGTCAATAGCAATCAAGACTCAACAAGATAGCACACACAACCCACACAAGGGACACACCTGGAGCATCTGGCTCAGATGACCAGAGAGAGTGTGCTGCTGGGCCCCACAAGAAAACTATATAAGGTCAGTCTAAGACCAGGAGACATAGTAACCCTACACAGAAACAAACACAGGGAGGTAGCCAAAATGGGGAGACAAACAAACATGTTCTACATGAAAGAACAGAACAAAGCTCCAGAAAAAGAATTCAACAAAATGGAGACAAGCAATCTACCAAATGCAGACTTCAAAACACTGGTTATAAGGATGCTCAATGAACTTAGGGGAAGAATATAGGAACTCAGTGAGAACTTTAACAAAGAGATAGAAAACATAAAAATAGAAATAAAAAAAACATAAAAAAGAACTAGTCAGAAATGAAGAATGCAATAAGTGAAATGAAGAATGCCTTAGGAGGAATTAATAGTAGATTAGATAAAGTGGAGGATCAAATCAGCAATTTAGAAAATAAGGTAGCAGAAAACACACAATTAGAACAGCGACAGGAAAAAATAATTTAAAAATATGAGGATAGTTTAAGGGGCCTAATGAACAACATTAAGCATGTCACTATACACATCATGTGAGTACCAGAAAAAGAGAGAGGGCAATAAATTGAATTTCTATTTGAGGAAATAATGATGGAAAACTCCCTAACCTGGTGAATGAAATAGACATACAAGCCCAGGAAGAGAAGAAAGTCCCAAACAAGATGAACTCAAAAAATCCCACACCAAGACACCTTATTATTAAAATGCCAAAAGTTAAAGACAAAGAATCTCATAAGCAGCAAGAAAAAAAGCAATTAGTTACCTACAAGGGAGTTCCATAAGACTGTCAGTTGATTTTTCAACAAAAACTTTGCAGGCCAGAAGGGATTGGTATGAAATATTCAAAGTGATGAAAAGCAAGGTCCTACAACTAAAATTACTCTACCTAGCAAAGCTATCATTTAGAATCAAAGGACAAATAAAGAACTTCCAGACAAGAAAAAGCAAAAAGAATTTACTAGCACTAAACCAGTATTATAAGACATGTTAGAAGGACTTTTTTAAGAAAAAAAAAAAAGATCAAAAATATGAATAATAAAATGGTAATAACTACATATTTATCAACAATTACTTTAGAGGTTAATAGATTAAATGTTCCAATCAAAAAATGGGATAGCTGAATAAATAGGAAAACAAGGCCCTTACATATGCTGCCTACAAGAGACTCACTTCAGATTGAAAATAAAGAGATAGAAAAAGATATTTCATGAAAATGGAAATGAACTAAAAAAAAAAAAAAAAAAAAAAAAGCATTAGCAATACTTACACCAGACAAAATAAACTTTAAAACAAAAGCTATGAGAAGAAACACAGAAGGACCTAGGAATCCCACTTCTAGGCATTTATCCAAAGAAACCCAAAACACTACTTTGAAAGGATGTATGAATCCATATGTTCATTGCACTATTATTTACGATAGTCAAAATATGCAGCCAAACGTGGTGTCAATATACAATAGAACAGTACTCAGCCATTAAAAAAAAAGAAATCTTGCCATCTGCAACAGCATGAATGATACTAGAGAGTACTGTGCTGAGTGGGGTAAGTCAGACTGAGAAAGATAAATGCCATATGATTTCACTTACATGTGGAATATAAAGAACAAAATAAACAAACAAAACTGAAACAAACTCATAGATACAGAGAACATTGTGATTGTTACCAGGGGCTGGGTGAAAGGGTGGAAGGGATTAAGAGTACAAATTGGTAGTTACAAAATAGTCATGAGGATGTAAAGTATAAAATAAGAAATATAGTCAATAATATTATAATAACTATGCATAGGGTCAGATGGATACTAGATTTATTGTGGCGATCACTTTGTAAATTATATAAATGTCTAATCACTATCTTGCATACCTGAAACTAATATAATATTTCACACAAAATGTAATTGAAAATAAAAATTATCAAAAAAATGTTATGAGTTTTAATTGTTTTACATCAAGGAAAAAAATGGATTTCTTCTTACATTGGCTTCCCTATATTTGGCTGTGAAACAATTTATTAAGTGAACTGGTGAAGTGGAGTGACAGTACATGCAGACATTAAATTTAAAAAGTACATGTGTGGTTTTTTTTTTTTTTTCTTTATCAGTTTTCTTGCAGTGTTTACTAAAGATAAAAAGAAGGAAGTTTCAGGCCCATTTGATTCTGAAGTGAAGTTAATTTTTCTCTAAAACTCTGGCAGATATCCTTTATGGTTTCCTTTTAGAACTAGAAGCAATAACTATAATATAATCAAAGAAAATTAGTAACTTTTAAAAAATAACCAATTTACAATAATTTTATTTATAATTACATTTAATGACATAAAAGCACAGCTATTGTTCTGTGTAATTATACATTTTTTTCCCTCTAATTATGCAGCTAACTACATGGCTCACTCTTAAATCAATGCCAGTGTATAATAGGTCAATAGAAATATGTACAATTCATTGTGCAAACTCAGATTACAATGTAGGTGAAGTTAATCAGTATAAGGTATTACCAATAAATTATTTTTCTGTGTTCAGTATTCTGTAAATAAAAATATAATTCAAAGTGAAAACAAAACAAAACCTTGATGTGTAGTACTAAATATTAAGAATATATCCACATAGCAAGGAAAGACTTTAAAAAAAAAAAAAGAAGAAGAAGAAGAAGTCTGAGTAAAGAAACAAGGTTAATAACAAACCTTAATCTCTTGCTTCGATTCAAAATGTGTCCAGAGAAGGTATCTAAAAATCATTTTGTGGAAAGTTTTGTTTTTATTAAAGTAAGTTAACTAAGACTTCAGCTTTAAGACAGCCTAAATGAAACTCACTGGGAGAAAAAACATCAGGATACGATCTTAGCTCACTGATTTATCAGTTTCTTTTATGTTTAAACTGCCCAGTGATTTAGTCTGAATTTCTATATCTCCATATTCAAATTCTAGAGCTACCAACTGTAATAACTTCCAAACTAATTAATGATAATAAGGCCAACTTTTCTAAGCCTCAGTTTCTCTACATCAGAGGGTGAGATCATTATTTCTTGTGTGACAGAAATAAGAGGAAAGTTAATAAGAAATATTTGCAGTTGTCCAGAATGGAATTTCAGACACCCAGCCTCACCACCTTGGAGGACAACATATTGAAAAGTACAGGTCCCTTCACTTTCATCCTCAAAACTCCTCCCTGTGGTACAGAAATCTTTGGTACCATTTTACAATGGGAAGAGCCAGATTATTGACTTAAGTATGGTTATGGAGTGAGGAAGGCAGGATTTGCAAACAGCCATGCCCTCCGGCTCCAAGGAGTTTTAAAAAAATGATTCTATCTTACTGAGAGGACGGGCTAGAAAACTGTCATTCCACAATACCTCATGTCTCCTAGCACCTCTGGAAGCCTCTGACTGGACAGTGCCCAATTCCACTGCATCTCCACAGGCCACAGAGTAAGATGGCCTTGGCCCTGCCCCACCCACAGCCACTTCTGGTGAAGCCAGTCAGCCCCGTTGAGGGATAGGAACCCCCATGCAATAGCTTGCACTGCCTGGTTTCTTATCTGTCCCTGTGTATATACTTCATACACCTGAACAAAATCTCTATCTGGAGCAATGTGTTATCTCATTTTCTTTCATTACAAATCTGTAGCAATAGCCATTTAAAGAATGCATTGTATTAATACATCTCTTGATTTTGTGAAAACTTAGATTTAATTTTAACAGGTTACAGCAGTGGTTCTCATAGAGGGCTATGTGAGAAGTTGTTTTTGGTTGCAGTGCTACAGAGATACTGTTAAACATTGCATTATTCATTGCATAATGTTTACCAGCCCCCTACAACAAAAAAGTTATCTGGCCAAAATATTAATAGTGCAAAATTGAGAAGTCTTGGATTATAGAAACATCTGTTTGTCACTATTGGCTTTCTATCTGATCCCTAGAGAACCTCAGATAACTTGGAAGTACATTAAAACCTCAAATACCAGGAGCCCAACTAATCAGAGTTCTAATTTTACTTAAACAAACAAACAAACAAAAAGAATCTGCTTTATTATTTAAAAGAACAAGACAAATGAATTTTGAAAAAGCTCACTTGGCAATCTTGGTTTAAAAAGTGGTCCAATGACTAACCGTTCTTAGCCTTCACACATCATACATCTGCAATATTCTATAATGGGTACTGATGTATAGAATAAGTAACCTGGGACACTTCAAGAGAATCAGCAAAGAAGGATGAATCACTTTTAGCAGTGTAATCTAATTATGAAAACAGAACCATTGAACATCACAGTCTAGAAAGATTTTCAATAATGCAAGTTAAAACAGAAGAGATTTTTTCAGGTAACAGCATGTTAACCAGAGAAATCAATTTGTCAGAGCATCCAATTCCAGTTAATCAAGGTTTTCAATTAGTTTCAATGACTTTTAATCCATAAATGTTATCTCAGCATAAATAAAAATGATAGTTTCAAAAGAGCTCTTAAACATCATTCAGGAGCAATGCACATGAGAGTCTATGCAAATTTTGAAAATCTTTAGAAAAAGACATTGTAAATTTTTTATTATTGTTGGTGTTTCTAATAACTTTTATTAAAAGAGTGAAAATGCTTTTCCTTTTCTATTTCCAAATTATACACTTTATAAAATAACGTCTGAAAGCAGATTGCAGCATTCTATAATATGATGCTTTAAATAAAAGTATATGTGAAAAAGTTTATATTTTATAAATATACAAAAAGTTTAGAAAAATATGTGAAAATAAAATTAACGTTTTTCATATATTTTACTTTTTTCAAATGATTTATTTTCATAGCAAAATAGATAAAATAAATACTGAAAATTCATGTGAAGAACAATGGAAAAGTATACTACCATTTTATAAAATTCTGTATGTATATCCTTCATGCATTTTTTAAGAAGCTTTAATCTTCATTGTTTGGAAAAAAACAAAAAACAAAAAAACAAAAACAAAAAAAAACCTTTTAGGCCTTTTAAGCTGTTCTGAATGTTGAAAGGTATCCAATTTACCAAACAAGGCTGCTAAACCTTCCTTACGGCAATATGCTTACTGAAGAACCTTTGTTAATGAAAATTTGTGGCTTTAAATAACATATCGCAGGTAACATTTACATGGTAATTAACAAAACTATGGGAAATCTTTCTTTCCTTAATTTTAACAGCTATTATCTTTTTTTTGTTGTTCTCTGTTAAGCCAAGTAATATATTACTTGGCAAGATATTCTCTTTTTTTCCAGATGGGAAGATAAACAAAAATGTATTAAAACTAATCTACTCTATAAGTTGTGCATTTCTGTTCATTATTACATGAAGTCCACCATTGCACAGAACATCTATGACATTTTCCAGCATGTAATTTTAATTACAATGTTATGACTATTGAAATTGGCATTTGGGAGACTGCATCCAAATGTGAATAATTTTGAGAGTATGGAAATTTATTTAAGTAGTTTACTGTAAGAGAAAAATTTCTTTGAAATTGGTGTCTGATGAAGCCCAAGAGAATCTCTCATTTTTGTATCTCTGATTCATTGGCTTCTGGTTTCTACTTTTTCCCTAGTCTCTTCCTAACTCTGCTTTGCCCTCCTATTTTGTTCCCATAGTACTGGTTAGAGGGATCAGAATGAGCATTGATCTCTTTGACCAATATATATGAAAAAGAAAAAAAACTATTCAAGAGAGGAAAGGAGTTAATTTAAGTAACTAGACCTGCACTCATTATGAAATATCAAAAATACAGAATAATGGATGGTCAAAACATGTACTTTTTTTCATGTTAAATAGAATAATAATAACTTGCTATGAATATACAGACAAATGTACACTGTTTTACTGTAGATGTTGTGATAGTTTTCTTAATTTAAACTAGGGTTTCTCAACTACACTATTGACGTTTGGGACCAGATAATTCTTTCTTGGCAGGGATTGTCTTATACATTGTGGGATGTTTAGCAGCATCCCTAGTCTCTATCCATTACATGTCAATTTTTATCCTCCCAGATAAGACAACCAAAAATGTCTCCAGACATTGCCAAATATTTTCTGGTTGGCAAAATCATGAAGCTGAGAACCACTGATTTAAAAAGCTATATCTAAATAAAAATACACTTATTTTTATAAGCAGAGAAAGAGAATGAGAAAAAGAAAGGAAAGGAGAAAAGGAGAGAACAGGAGGAAAAAAATCTTACCTCTGGTACATTGTACATTTTCTGTCTGTTGCTTTCATTTTTATCAGTTCTTCTCTAACACACATTTAATTTGTTCTGATAGCCAAGAAGTTAATTGTGAATTAGAATACTGATTCTAGAGTCTAGTTAAAGATTAACTTACAGCTGCAGCACATGCCACCTTTGAAACTCTTTGATTTGGGGAAAGATATTTAACCATCTAATCCTTACTTTTCTCACTTATATGCAAATCATAGTAGCATCAGTACATAGAGTTTCTGTGGTTAAATGTATATAAAGTACTTAGTAAGATGCACAGTAAACTCAAAACTTTTCTTTTATATAGCATCATCAACTTTATCATCACTAATGAATTAGAACTTCATTTTTTAAAATGAAGATTTTATATTTTAAAAATTAAATATGAAGAGTGACATCAGAAGCATGGTGGAGTGACAAATGTCTCTAGATCTCTTCCCTTGAAACAACAATAAACTGAGCATCTAAAATTCAACAAAAAACACACAACCTGTGCACAAGTATGTCTGAGTGAGAGATCTGTGAATAAGACCTACCACAATTCAGAAACTCAGGAGTCTGGCGTTAGACTGGGAGAAACAAAAAAAGCTGCCTTTAGCAGTCAGAGCTCCCTGTAGGAGGAGGGGGAGGGGAGAAGGTGCTGTGGGTTCCCTGAACTGCCATACCTAAGAGACCTGTGAGCTCCAAGCAGTGGAAATGCCCAGGGATCAGGGCAGAAAGCAGAAGTGAGAATGGCAGAGAAACGACAGTTGATTATTACCAGCTGCGGTTGCAAAATGCAAGGCTGAGCTGCAGCCTCCATCCTTCAACCCAGAGAAAACTTCTCTCATTTCTTTCAAGAATGAACACTGCGGACCCTCAGGAGAATCTGAGCAAATTTCACTACCACTGACAGGGACTAAGACTGAGAGTAGCAAATGTGATTGAATATTTATTAAGACTTTATATAAAGCAAGGGTTCAAGAGGCTTATACACCACCTACTGGAAACCAAAAGGAAAACAACTTCTTAGCAACAGGCTAGAGAGAGAGTTTTATATAATATTTCTTTCTGGAAAAAAAGCAGAATACACTTTCATTAATGCCCAGGTGGAGAAATAGTACATTAAACACCATGAACAACCAAGGTGACAAAGCAGCTCAGAAAGAGAAAAATATCCAGAAAATAAGCATAAAGACATAGAAATATGAAACTAAAATGACATAGAATTCAGGATCATACTTCTAAAAAAAACCCAGTGAGATCCCAGATAATTCATATCAGCAACATCAGGAATTGAAAAAAAAATACTAGGTCAGCAGAATGAGTTTTTTAGTAAAGAAATTGAAACCCTCAAAAAGAACCAAATGTAGTTTCTGGAGAAGAAGAACACACTTAAGAAACAGAGAATGAAATAGCAAGCTTGAAAATGGGGTCTGACAAATGGAGGAAAGGATCAGTGATATGAAGACAGAAATCTAGAAATAAATAGCTCTTATTCACAGATCTCTCACTCAGAGAAAAAAAAAAAGTTTTATATATATATATAAACTATCCTTTACAAATTCGTCATGGTAACCAGATTCAGAACTGAAGTATATAACATAAAACAAGGACAAGAGGAAAAATCCACAAAACTCAACCAAAAAAAAAGACAAGCAAGGACAAGGAAGCAATGGAAACACCAAGCTACCAGAAGAAGAGAGAAACCAAAGAATGAAAAATAATGGAAGAGAAATACAAGAACTAGCTGGTACCGTCAAGAAAGGAAACATAAGAATAATGGACATTACTGAAGGGGAGGAAGAAGAGCAGAGTGTAGAAAGCATTTCAGACAAACAGTTGAGAATCTCCCTAATCTAAAGAATGAACTGGAGCTTAGAATTCAGGAAGTCAACAGAACGACCAATTATCTCAACTCAAAAAGGCTTTCTCCAAGACAAAGTATATTAAAAATCATCAAAAATCAATGACAAAGAAAGAATTCTCAGGGCATCTAGGGAAAAGGAGACAGTAACCTATAAAGGAAAGCTTATTAGATTATTGTCAGACTTATCAGCACAAACCTTACAAGCCAGAAAGGAGTGGAATCAAATATTCAAAATATTAAGTGAAAGGAACTATCAACTAAGAATAATGAATCATAATGCTTATTTAAATATGAAAGAGAAATAAAGATCTTTCCAGATATACAAAAATTGAGGGAATTATCCACTATAAGGCCTGCATTACAGGAAATACCAAAAGAATAAGCTCATCTATAACAAGATGACAAAAAAATATGTAACTATGCGTAAGGTGACTAGCAAACAGATAGAAGCAGAGGAGTGCAACCGTTATTAAGAACAAGTCATATAAGCATAAACAATAAGAAAAGATTTGCTGTTGCAAGATAGTAATGAATGTTCAGCGTACATTGGGAAAAATTGAGACAACAGTGACTGAAAAAGGGAGGATTCAAAGATCCAAATTTGCAAAGGGGAAGGGAGATAAGGCACACACAAAAGAAAATAGACTATTTTATATATATATAAAACTATCCTTTACAAATTCGTAATAGTAACCAGATTCAGAACTGAAGTATGTAACATAAAACAAGGACAAGAGGAAAAATCCACAAAACTCAACCAAAAAAAAAGACAAGCAAGGACCAGGAAGCAATGGAAACACCAAGCTACCAGAAGAAGAGCGAACCTGCAGATAAAAAGGCTATAGGAAAACTTCATATTTCAATAGTCACCCCAAATGTAAATGGACTGAACTCACCAATAAAAAGTCACAGAGCTGCAGATTGGATCAAAAAACAAAACCCAACCATATGCTGCCTCCAGTAGACACAATCTAAAGACAAATTTCAAAGGCAAATATAGACTCAAAGTGAAAGGATGGAAAATGATATTTCAAGCAAATGTCATTCAGAGAAACATGGGAGCAGCTGTACTAATATCAGACAAAATAGACTTCAAAATAAAAAAAAAAAAAGGTAAAGAAAGATTGTGAGGGACACTTCATTATGATAAAGGGAATCATGCACCAAGAAGACATAACACTTAATATCTATGCTCTCAATCAGGGAGTCTCAAAATATACAAATCAATTACTAACAGAACTAAAGGGAGAAACAGATATCATAATAGGGACCTAAATACTCCACTGTCAGATATGGACAGATCATCCAATCATAAAATCAATAAGGAAATAACATCCTTAAATAACACATTACACCAACTGGACATAATTGACACTTACAGAGCCTTTTATCCCCAAACGGCTGCTTATACATTCTTCTCTAGTTCACATGGAACATTCTCAAAGATCTACCACATACTGAAACACAGAGATAGCTTCACAAAATATAAGAGGGTTGAAATCCTACCAACCATATTCTCTGATCATAATGCTTTGGAACTAGCTATCAACTGTAAAAAAAAAAAAAAAAAAAGCAGGAAAAATCACAAATACCTGGAGATTAAATAACATGCTACTGAAGAATAACTGGGTCAGAGAAGAAATAGAGATCAAGAAATGTGTAAAAAAAAAAAAAAAAGATAATGATAGTACAACATATCAAAACTTTTGGAACACAGAAAAGCCTATAAGAAGAAAGTTAATAACATTACAGGCCTACCTCAAAAAACAAGAAAAAGTCCAAATAACCTAATGCTTCATCTTAAAAAGAAAAAAAGAAAACTAAAAAAAAAGAAGAAATGAAGCCTAAAATAAGCAGAAGGAAAGAAATAATCTAAATTAGAACAGAATTAAATGGAATTGAAAATAAAACAAAACGAACAAACAATAGAAAAAATAATGTAAAAAAGAGCTGGTTCTTTGAGAAGGTTAATAAAATTGACAAACCCCAAGCTAGACTCACTAAAGAAAAAAGAGAAAGGATAAAAATAAGCAAAATCGAGGATGAAAAAGGAGAAATTATGACAGACACTGCAGAAATACAAAGGATCAATGAGAATACTATGAAAAAGTATATTAGATCATATTTAACAAACTAGAAGAAATGAAGAAGTACTTAGAAAAATTCAACTTTCCTAGACTAAATCAAGAACTGGAAAATCTAAATAGACTGATTAGCAGTATGGGAATTGAAACAATCATCAAAAACCTACTAAAAAGTAAAAGTCCAAGACCAGATGGCTTCACCAGTGAATTCTGCCAAACATTCAAAGATTTAATATCTATTCTATTCAAACTCTTTCAAAAAATCAAAGAGGAGGCAATACTTCGCAACTTATTTTATGAGGCCAGTATTACCCTGATACCAAAACCTGGTAAAGATAACACAAAAAAAGAAAACTACAGACCAATATCTCTCATGAACACAGATGCAAAAATCCTAAATCAGATACTAGCAAACTGATTACAGCAACATATTAAAAAGACTATGCACCATTATCAAGTGAGCTTCAGCCAACATTATACTTAATTATGAAAAACTAAAAACCTTCCTTCTAAGATCAGGAACAAGACAAGGCTGTCCACTATTGCCACTGTTATTCAATATAATATTGGTGATCCTAGCGAGTGCAACCAGGCAATAGAAAGATATAAAAGGCATCCAAATAGGAAATGAAGAAGTCAAACTGTCACTATTTGTGGATGACATGATTCTCTATATAGAAAACCCTTAACATTCCACAAGAACACTACTAGAAAAAATAAGCAAATAGAGTAATGTTTCTGGATATAAAATCGATGTTCAAAAATCTGTAGTGTTCCTATACACTAATAATGAAGTGTCAGAAAAAAAAGTGAAAATAAAAATTCCTTTTGCAATTGCAATATAAAGAATAAAATACCTAGGAATAAATCTAATGAAACATGTGAAGGACCTATATAATGAAAACTACAAGACCCTATTAAAAGAAATTGAAAAAGATACAAAGAAATGGAAAGATATTCCGTGTTCTTGGATTAGAAGAATCAATATAGTTAAAATGACCATATTACCTAAAGCATTATACAGATTGAATGCAATTCCCATCAAAATCCTATTGGCATTTTTTAAAGAAATGGAACAAAAAACCATCAGATGTGTATGGAAGCACAAAAGACCCAGAATCACCAAAGCCATCCTCAGAAAAAAGAACGAGTCTGGAGGCACCACTCTGCCTGACTTCAAATTATACTACAAAGTGACAATAATCAAATGGCATGGTATTGGTAAAAAAAACCAGACACACAGACCAGTGGAACAAAATCAAGAGTCCAGAAGTAAACACATGTTTATATGGGCAAACAGTTTTTGACAAAGAAGCCACAAAAACATACAGTGGAGAAAGGAAATCCTCTTCAATAAATGGTGCTTAGAAAACTGGAAAGCCACCTGCAAAAGAATGAAACTAGACTGTTGTCTATCACCACACACCAAACTTAACTCAAAATTGATTAAGGACCTGAATATACGACCTGAAACAGTATAGTGCATAGAAACAGAAAATATAAGAACTAAACTCAGGGACCTTTGATTTAAAGAGGATTTTATGAATTTAATCTCAATGGCAAGGGAAATAAAAGCGAAAATAAATGAATGGGACTACATCTGACTAAAAAGCTTCTGCTCAGCAAAAGAAACCGTCAACATGGTAAACAGACAATCATCCAAATGGGAAAATATATTTGCAAGCAAC
>NW_006442484.1:19289932-19321947 GCF_000325575.1 Pteropus alecto
AAAAAGAAAGAAAGAAAGAAAGAAAGAAAGAAAGAAAGAAAGAAAGAAAGAAAGAAAGAAAGAAAGAAAGAATTAAATGTAATATTAGGAATAACATAAAAATGATTAAATAGTAAAGATTTCTAAGTCTTACTAAGAATATATTTTCTTAACTCTAAAAGACCTATAACATGAATTTAGAGTTTTAAGAGTATTCATTCATATAAATAATTCTTCAATTACTTTGAACTGATTTGGTAGGGAATAGTGAGGTGAACTTTAATTGGGTCTTCTTTTTAAAATACAAATTTCAAGGCTAATATAGACTTTTTTCCTGTTGTATATAATTTATTTATTAGCTCTAAGAAATCGGTCTTCAAATTAAAAATTTTAAAGCAGAGACAGTAATAGTCTAAGTTTAAAGTTTTAAAGTATTTACAAACTATTCTATATTAAAATTAATTCTACTAATAAAGATCAGTTTACATTTGCTTTAATTTACCTGCTTACTTGGTCCTCGTAATCCATGTAAATGCATTTTTAAACTAAAATAATCTAAATGCTCTCCATCAAGAATTTTATGCTTGTAGAGCATGCCCTGACTAGGTTCATGTTTGAAACATTAACCCATCAGTATTTTCTTTAAAAAAAATACAACCTGTAAAATTTAAATTCAAATATTTTGGTTTAATAATATTTAAAATTTATACTCTTAATGAACCAGTAGCATCATCTTATAAACTCAAAAACTTTTTTTAAAGTATTTTTACTCAGAGAAGAGACAGAATATTTAAATTACAAAATAATCCACACTAATAACTGTAAAGCTAGACAGTTATATAGATATCAATTAATTCAGAAAATAGATGTTGAACGTTTACTATATATTAATACTCTAGGTACTTTTAGATAATTCATTAACAAAAACAAAACAACAAACCTATGTAATTACACCTGTTGGATGAATTGTCTATTTTATTTTCCACATAGATGACATTATAAGCTACGAAAAAGACTAGTCAAAAGAGGTCTTCTTTTTGTATAAAAACATATACTTGAGACTTTCGATTATCTCCTAGTCTTTTATAATATGCTTGATTTAAAGAAAACTTAATTACCCAACCTAAAACTTTTGTCAAAAGAAAATTTTCATCCTGGAGCATTTTGCCAGCATTAGCTTTGAAACTACAACTCAATAAATTCCAAAATCCAAAGTAATCTTAAATAAAATTGTAAAGGTTGCAGGAACACAAAGGAAGACAATGAGCTCAATTTTCTTTAGTGACCCTCTTGGGTAATTTATCTAAGTTAAACTGAAGCATTTACCTTTCATTCATCCCTTCTACAAATATTTATTAAATGCTTCTTTTGTGGTTATTTAAAATAAAAGCCATGGTAAAGACAATGGAGTTTTCTATAACTATCAAACTCATTATCATAAAGTAAGGCTATACAAAGTTAAGAAAAAATTACTTGGCGTATCAGTTAACTGTACAACATCCTACAAAAAACTTGAATTAAGAAGGCTTGAAAGAGAAGGTAAGAGTTATAGAGCACCAGTGGATACTTCTTTAATTGGAACTGTACTAAGAAAAATGTCTACAATTCTAACACAAGCCCAAGAATGAGCACTTTCCAAGTTTTGTTACCAATAAATAGTACTGGGACAACTGGTTTACTTGGATAATTGGTAATACCTGATGGGAGACATTTTTTAAAAAATGGAAGTTCTTATATTTCTTGGTGATAGAGTACCTTTGGTATTAATTAGTTTATAAGTGCATATATTTATTATTCTATCAACTTGATCGATTCCCTTGATGCTTAATTCTACATCTTTTTTTTTTTTTAACTCTAGTGTAAGTGCTTGGTGCATCTTCGTTATCATGAGTTTCTTAAAAAAACATAGCATCTACTATATAGCAAGCATGGGATCTTGGAATGAGGACAAATCATCTCTAATACTGCCTAGTAAAGAAGTTTTCCAGGTAGCTACAATGTTGTCTGTTATATTTGTTGCTACTCTAGAATATACTTGGTTGCCTGTAGGTATACATCAGTCATCTGGATGATAAAACTAGTCTAATCCTTTGATATATACCAATGAAAACTTGCTCATTCTATGGGGAGGTAATTTTGTACTTTCCTATAACTCCTGGATATAACCATTCTTACCACTTTTGTACTTCCTAAATATTACCACTGAATGAATATATTATTCATGAAAGTCCTATTGTGTATAAGTTCTTCAAAATATCGTAGTATCATGAGACTGAGGTGTGCAGTCAAAAGGATAGAGATTTGGATTTTCTTTACTGTTTTTCTGATTTTATTCACACTATGTCATCAATTTAGAACCTAAAGATTTAACCTAAAGATTTAAAGTATACAGCTTGTCTTTAAATCAAAATATAATTTTGTAAACTACTCATTTAAAAATTACTTGTTTAGAGTGGTCTGGACCTTGTCAGACTCTGCTGCCAAAAATATTCTGCCTTTTAACCATGTACTTTTATTTAAAAAGATATTAATATTAAAGAGTAGAGATTGCAAAGTTTCTCTCATGAATGAGTGAAAGAGATGCTTCTTGCAACAGTAAAACAGTATGTGCTGGCAGGAACTTCCAAACTTTTGTTAAGACCTGCTGCATCCCTGTGCCCACTGTCCTATGGAGATCACTACTGTAGACCAATTTAAATCATTGTGCAAACCAAAGAAAACTTTATCTGCAAGCACTCCTCTACAATATCTTACATTGACATTTACTTCTTTAGGTCTAAATTAAATAATGGCTTATTAATATTTAATATAATATTGCTTTAGATTTATCTACATATTATATCCTTGTTAACCATTCTTCTTGCATCTTAAGACTGCTATTTAAGATCATTTGTCTTCCATTTAAAATATAGCCTTTAGAGGAGGGAGTTCAAGATGATATCCTGGATTCTGAACTCAGTTTCTCCAAAGGATACACCAAATCTACACCTACATATGGAAAAATTCTCTCTGAAAAAGACTTAAAAACTAGATGAGCAACATCTCCAAAGCAAAAATAAATGAATAAATAAATAAAAGGACCACATCGAGATGTATAGGACAGCAGAGACACAATTTCTCCTAAAACACCACTCCTTTCATGACAACAATTGGAAGAGATCTAATAAATATAGAGCTTCTCTCTGAGGAGGAATTAGGGTTTATGCCCTACATCAGAAATATCAACCCTTGAGATCTGCACTGGAGAGCTGAGCTGCTAAAATGTCTGGCTTTGAAAATGAATGGAGTTTATGTCCAGAAGACCCAAAAGGCAGTGGGAAACAGAAAGTTTGCTCTTAAAGAGCTCAGGCACAGACTCAGCACAGGACCCAGCACAAAAGTAGCAATTTGAAGATCTGTTGAGACCATACATGAATATTAATTTGCTAATCTTAAAGTGTCTGGTGGAGGCACAGGGGTCTGCTGAGACTTTCTCTGAGGACAGAGGTGCTGGCACCATTTTAGTGCTCTCACTCAAACTTACTAGTGCTGGTGGGCATCATTTGTGCACTCACTCTAGCTTACTAGCATTGCAGGGATTGCCCCATACCACACACACTCCTACAGCTCTTTTGCAGCTGATTGACTTGCCCCAAACCTGGACTCCCCAGTGGCCCCACTGAAGCTAGAGTGCTTACTCCATTCCCAGACTTCTCCGTGGTCATGCTTAATGAAAGTGGCAGGAGTTCACAGTTTACACAAGGGCCACCCCTTGATTTCCTGGCTTTCGTGGCCAGGAGGTCTGCATTTGTGTCCCCAAAGGAACCAAAATAATAGGCTATCACAACCGTGGCATAATGCAGACGACAGACTGAAATACATCTCTAGTCTTCCTATGAAAAAGAACTATTTGCTTGTCCTGGAGCTTCAGTCTGACGGGTGGGCTTTATACTCACCATACATCTAGAGGCTACAGAGCAGCTCAGGAAACAGACCAGGGAACACCATCCTTGAATATTTCCTTGGTCCTTCTATAGTTCACCAGTACCTCCCAGAAAGAAACTTATACACTTGTCTGGAGCCCCAATTTATGCAACTGTCACCAAGTGGATACTTCCAAATTGCTTGTCCAGAGTCCAGCAAAAGTTACAACTGTGATGCCACAAGACAGTATATATTTACATACTTTAAAAGCTGCTGCATAAGAGTTTGGTTTCCAATCAGCCTGAAACTAGATGCTAACTGAGGTCCCTCTCATTGTAACACTTGAGATAAGACTTGAGACAATCTTAACAATCAGAAATTATTGAGAATAAATCAGGCTTCTTAAACAATCAAAATGGTTCAAGAGACAACCAAAAGATAGGGCAAGGTTGAACAATAAGGTTCATTGCCTAAACAAGGTCAGTCCTTCAAGAATGAGAGTAGTTGCTATTTCACTTAATATATATATGATATATATATATCACACATATATATCACTTTATATATATATATATATATCACACACAAAGAGAGAAGCAAAGTGGGGAAACAAAGGAATATATTCCAAAAGAAAAAAATAGATAAAATCTTTAAATGAAATGGAGATAAGTAATTTACCTGATAAAGAGTTAAAAACAATGATCATAAAGATGTCCAACAACTCAAGAGAAGAATGAATGAACACAATAAGAAGTTCAACAAAGAGATAAAAATATAAGGAAATAAAAAAATGGAAATTACAGGAAATAAAGAATATGATAGCTCAACTGAAAAATATGCTATCAGGGTTCAATAGCAGACTAGATGAAGCAGAAGAATGGATCAGCGACCTGGAATATTGTGCAGTGGAACTCATCCAAACAGAGCAGACAAAAAAATAAAAAATAAAAAATGAAAATGGCTATAAGGACCTTGGAACAACATCAAGTGGCATAACATTTGCATTATAGGGGTCCTCAGAAGGAAGTGAATAGAGAAAAGGGCAGAAAAATTGTGAAGAAATATGGCTGAAAATTTTCCTGACCTGGGGAAGAAAACAGATATTTAGGTCTAGGAGGCATACAGAGCTTCAAGTAAGGTTAACCTAAAGAAATCCAAACCAAGACACAGTATAATTAAAATATCAAAAGATAAAGATAAGAAAAGAATCTTAAAATCAGCAAGAGGCAACAAAATAATGTTACCTACAAGGAAACTCCCAAAGAACGTTAGCTGATTTTTCAGCAGAAACTATGCAAACCAGAAGTGAGGGGCATAATGTATTCAAAGTGCTGAAAGGAAAAACATTTCCAACCAAGTATACTTTATCCAGCAAGATTATCATTCAGAATGGAGAGATAGAACTATCCAGCCATTCAGAAGCTAAGAAAGTTCATTATCACTAAATGAACAATACAGAAAATATAGTGGATTAATTGTTTATAAAGCTAGTATTATGATAGTTAAAAGTCAAAACTAGTGATTTTAACAACTACAAAAATTATATTAGGGATACACAAAATAATAAAATGTAAAATATAATATCAAAATAAAATGTGGATGAGGGAGCAAAATGTAGAGTGTTTAGAATGTGTTCAATCTTAAGATACTATCAACTTTAAACATACATATATATATGTATATGTGACATGAAATCCACAAAGCAAGTATCTATATTGTATATAAAAATAAAATGAGAAAGGTCTCTAAATATAACACTAAAGAAAATCATCAAACAAGGAAAGAAACAAGAAGAGGGGATGGGAAACAGAGGAAAATACAAAAATAGCCAGAAAACAATTAACAGAATGGTAATAACTACATACCCATCATAATTACTTTAAATGTAAATGAACTAAATTCTCTAATCAAAAGACAGAATGGCTGAATGGACATCAAACAAAGATTTATCTATATGCTGCCTTTAAGAGACTTACTTCAGATCTAAGGTCACATACAGACTGGGGGTGAAGGGATAGAAAATGATATTCTATGCAAATGGAAAGGAAAAGAAAGCTGGTGGAGCTATACTCTTATCAGTGAAAATAGGCTTTAAAACAAAGACTATAATAAAAGACAAAGAAAAGTATTATATAATGATAAAGGGATCTAATCAACAAGAGAATATAATATTTGTAAATATTTAAGCACCCAACATAGAGCAGCTAAATCTATAAAATAAATATTAACAAACCAAAAGGGAGAAATTGACAGCAACACAGTAATTGTAGGAGACTTAATACTCCACTTACATCAGTGGATATATCATCCAGACAGAAAATCAATAAGGAAATGTCAGCCTTAAATGACACAGATAGATTTAACAGATATATTTAGAACATTCCTCTAAAAGCAGCATAACACACATTCCTCCTAACTGTACAAAGAAGTTCTCCAGAATACATCACATGATAGGACACAAAGTAAGTATCAGTAAATTTAAAAAGATCGAAATAATATCAAGTATTTTTTCCAACTACGATAGCATGAAACTAGAAGTTAAATACAAAAAGGAAACTAGAAAAATCACAAATATGTGGAGAGTAAACAACAAGCCATTGAACAATTACTGGCTTAATGAATAAAAAGGAGAAGTTAAAATATACCTTGAGACAAATGAAAATGTAACTACATTTCAAAACTTTAGGATTCAACAAAAGCAGTTCTAAAAGGATGGTCATAGCAATACAGTCCTACCTCGAAAAACAAGAAAAACACAAATAAACAGTCTAATATTACACCTAAAGCAACTAGAAAAAGAACAAATGAAGCCCAAAATTATTTGGAAGAAGAAAAAAATAAAGATCAGAGAAGAAATAAATAAAATAGAGACAAAAAAAAATAGAAAAAAATCAATAAAACTATGAGTTCTTTTAAAGATAAATAAAATTGATGAGCATTTAGCTAGACTCATCACAAAAATATAGAAGGATCAAATAAAAAAAACTAGAAATGAAAGAGAATTTATAACTGATACCACAGAAACACAAACGATTATGAGAGACTGCTATGAACAATTATGCATCAACAAATAGACAACCTAGAAGAAATGGATAAATTCCTAGAAACATATACTGTTCCAAGACTGAATCGTGAAGAAATAGAAAATCTGAATAAACCAAAGACTAGTATAGAGATTAATCTAAAAATTTCCAACAAACAGAAGTCCAGGACCAGATAGCTTTACTGGTGAATTCTAGCAAACATTCAAAGAAGATTTAATACTTATCCTTCTCTAGCACTTACAAAAACTGAAGAGGAGAGAATGCTTTCGAACTCATTTTACAAGACCAGCATTACCCTGATACTAAAACCAGATAAAGACACCTAAAAAAAAAAAGGGAAAAAAAATGGCAGGTCAATATTTGTGATGAACATCGACATAGAACTCCTCAAAAAAAAAAAAACTAAATTCAACAATACATTATGAGAACTATACACCATAATCGAGTGAAATTTATTCCAGGGTTGCAAGAATGGTTTGCCATAAGCAAATTAGTCAATATGATACATCACATTAAACAAATTAAGGGTAAACGATATATGATAATTTCAGTAGATATAGAAAAGCATTTGACAAAATTCAACATCCATTTATGATAAAATCTCTCAACAAAGTGGTGTAAAGGAAATGTACCACAACATAATAGAGGATATATGACGAACCCACAGCTAATATCATACTCAGTAGTAAAAAGCTGAGAGCTTTTCCTCTAAGATCAGAAATAAGGCAAGGATGTCCACTCTCACCACTTTTATTTAACATACTGTTGGAAGTTCTAGCCATTGCAAGCATGCAGGGGAAAAGAAAAAAAGACATCCAAATTGGAAAGAAAGAAGTAAAACTGTCACTATTTGCAGATATAATATATTTATAAAAAACTCTAATGACTTTGCCAAAAAAAAATGTTAAGACTAATAAATTAATTCAGTAATTTTTCAGGATACAAAACCAATATACAAAATTCTGTTGTGGTTCTATACACTAATAATGAACTATCAGAAAGAGAAATTTAAAAAAATTATTTACAATTACATTGAAAATAAAATATCTAGGAATAAATGTAACCAAGGGGATAAAATAACTATATACTTATACTATAAGACACTGATGAAAGAAATTTAAGACACAAATAAATGAAATATCCATGCTCATGAATTGAAACAATTAATATTATTAAGATGTCCATACTACCCAAAGCTATCTATGGAGTCAGTGCAATCCTTATCAAAATTCCAATGGAATTTTTTCCAGAACTGGAACAAAATAATTCTAAAATATGCATGGAACAACAAAAAATCCCTGAATAGTCATAATGATCATGAGAAAGAAGAACAAAGCTAGAGGTATCACAGTCCCCCACTTTACCCTATACTGCAAAGCTATAGTAATCAAAACAGTATAATATTGTCATAAAATCATACACAGCTGAATGAAACACAATAAAGTGCCCAGACATATAGAGTCAACTAATTTATGACAAAGGAGCCAAGAATATATACTTGGGAAAAGATAGTCTTTTCAATAAATTGTATTGGGAAAACTGAAAAGCCACATGCAAAATAATGAAACTGGAATACTATTTTACACCTTACACAATCATCAACTCAAAATGTATTAAACACTTGAATGTAAGACCTGATACCATAAAACTCCTAGAAGAAAACATAGACAGTAAGTTCCTTTACAATAGTCTTGGTATCAAATTTTTGAATCTGACTGCAAAATCAAAGGCAACAAAAGCAAAATAAATAAGTAGAACTACATCAAACTAAAAGCTTCTGCACAGCAAATGAAATCATCGACAAAATGCAAAGTCATCTATTGAATAGGAGAAAATATCTGCAAATCATATATCTGATAAGAGGGCAATATCCAAAATACATATAGAACTCAAACAATTCATAGCAAACAAACAAAGAAAAACAAAACCCCAAAACAAAACAAAAAAATGGAATTTAAAAATGAGAAGAGGATCTGTATAGACATTTTTCCAAAGAAGACATACCGAGGCCTACAGGCACAGGGAAAGATATACAGCATCACTAATTATCAGAGAAATGGAAATCAAAACCACAATGAAATATGATCTTACACCTGTTAGAATGGCTACTATTAATAAGACAAAAAATAACAAGAGTTGGAGAGGATGTGGAGAAAGGGAACCCTGTATACTGTTGGTGGGAATGTACACGGGTGTAGCCACTATAGAAAACGGTATGGCAGTTTTTCTGAAAATTCACAATAAAACTACCATATGATCCACCTATTCCACTTCTAGGTTTTTATACAAGAAAATGGAAATGCTAATTTGAAATGATAGGCCCACCCTTATGTTCATTGCAGCCTCATTTACAATAGCCACGATATGGAAACAATCTAAGTGTCTATCAATGGATGAATGGATAAAGAAGGTGTGGTATATATATATACACACTCTCACAAAAATATATATATATATATTGGAATATTACTCAGCCTTGAAAAGGAAATAAATCTCACCATTTGCAACAAAATAGGTGAAACTCGAGAGTATTATGCTAAGTGAAATAAGTCAGACAGAGAAATGCAAACCATATGATTAACTTATATGTGGATTCTAAAAAATAAAACAAACAAAACAATACTCATAGATAAAGAGAACAGACTCTTGGTTATCAGAGAGCAATGGAGCTAGGCAGAAGGCAAAATGGGTGAAGGGGGTCAATTCTTTGGTGTCAGATAGTAACCAGACTGCTTGTGGTGTTCGCTTTGTAGCATATACAAAGACTGTATTATTATGTTGTACAACTAAAACTAATACAATGATATGTACAAATTTTACCACAATAAAAAAAATAAATAAATACAAAGAAATAAAATACAGCCTTTATACTTTTTCTTTAATGATGCTCAATTGGTGACAATTTTTTCTGTCTTCATTTGAATGCAAATGTTTACCCAGTAAACCTCCCAGAGAAGAAAGAAGTACTGCTACTCTGGGAAATAGATGACAGTTGATCTATTTTACTTGCCAAGAGACCCTTCTTATCTCTACAAAGAGCTATCATCCAAGACCAAGAAGATTATTAAAATCCTCTTATATTGCTTCCATATACAATAGCCAATGACGTTGGCCAAAGTCTTTCAAACATATCTTTCTTTTAAGCTGCGATCGCCAGATTTGCATTCAAGATATAACAGAAAATTACTAGTCACAAGTGATTACTCAGTTTCAGATTGTAGAATTGCAATTGCCAATACATGTATAAATATGAATTTAAACTGTCTCTTAAGGGAAGAAAATACCAATGTGCCATATAAACCTATGCCTGGTCAAAATCTTTTAAAAGATTGATCTGTTTAATCAATTATGGAAGGTATCTGATGTCTACCTATTTGAATAAATATCTCAACTTACCATTAGAAAACAACCATGAAAGAAAAATTGAATGTACACATCTCCCTAAGAGCTGATTTTCAGAGTTTTTTCTTCTGTTTTACTGAATGGAGTATATTGTGCCCCGTAGGCACAGAATTCTTCTCTTTGCTGCTTATTCAGCAGTCAGCATCTTCTCAGAGTTCAGCCTGAACTGTCCTAGTCTGCAAAACTTGGGCCTGTGATGGAATAGCAGACATTGGAATTATTTAAATTTATAGTGACATTCATTTTTCCTTTGTTTTTGAGTGCAGCCAATAGGGGACTACTAAGAAGTTGGGAGTAGGAACAGGGATGAGAGCAAGGGATCTTGCATCATGAAATCTAAATAGATTCATTGAATCATGGAACGAGAATGTATTGTGTATTCTTAGCATCTAACTTAGTACATACAGCCACAAATGTTGAATATAGGAAAATTAAATTAATAATAATTTTGAATAAGAATTATCTTTCATATACTCTGCTGAGTGTGAGAAGTACAAAGGGAATGAGGCAAATTGGTAAAGATTAAGTTTTAAAACTGTTGTGATTTAAATTTAAATATATGCAAACAAAGATATTATAGTTCATTCAGAGAATAGTGGTTTTCCAGTGTATTAAGAAGCTATTTTATATACGTTATCACTAATGATATTAGCTCATCAAAGTAGGTCTTATTATCCCATATAATAAATGAGAAAATCAAGGCTCAAAGTTGTATTTTCAAAACTTGTTTATCGACTGGCTTCTGAATGAGTTCAGCAGTGGAAAGCAGTGACAAGAAAAGAAGAGATGGAGTTTTTCCTCTCCCTCTCTACCTTAGTTAGCATCTCTAGCATTAGCTGTATTTCCTCCATGGTTATGGCTGTCCTGGATCAAATTGGGACTGATACTACAGAATCTTCCCTTTTTCTCTCCATCTTGTAGGTGATGGTGGCTTCCTGCTATTGCTAATGGTTAGGTTACTTCACTATCTATTGCTGACTTTTAGTTCTTCCACCAACTATGTAAAACATTTCTTGCCTTAAATTTTTTATTTAAATACAGAGTGATTTCTGTCATTCTGTATGGATTCCAATTGCAAGACCTATGATTTTCATTTATATCACACTATTTCATTACAACATTGCAAAAGTGTTCATTTTGCTTTGTAATTGTTTACAGGTCCATTTTCTCCGTGCCTGTGAGCAACTGACAACATCATATTAATTCTGAAATTGCAGCACCCAACACATGGCTAAATACATTATAGATCCTCAGTAAATACTTGTTGGATAAATGAAGTAATGAATAAGTGATTGTAATGCTAGGCAGATGGGAAAAAGACAATTCGGTTCCAGCATATCTTTCTAGATATAAGAAGCCTAGAGTGAACTTCCAAAGATGAGTGTTTTCTGATGAACAGGAACAAGATCTCATAAAAAAGATGTTTCAAGGAGTGGATGTATGATATACAAAAGCAAAAGCAAAACCAAACCAAACCAAACCAAAACAATTTTTTTTTTTAATGATTGTAACTGATCTAGGAAGTTTTGATATAGCTGAAACCTAGGGTACATAAGAAGAAAGACTAGAAGATGGGGTTAGAGAAATAGACAAGGACCTTATATATGGTCCTTGCTAAGGGGTTTATAACTCATCTACTAGGTTTAAGCAAGAAAATGAACATTCAATTTGTACTTCAGGAAGAGTTTTGCTGACTAACTAGATTATGGATTAAAATGAGTTAGCGTAGGTGGCTAAAAACGTGTGAATTGATACTGTAACCTCATTTAAATGTTATTTTGAGCAAAACTTAGTCACTATCAGTTTAGATGGGCAAAATTTGGAGGATTCTGGAGTTAGCTGAGAATGAGAATAATTTGAACTTGGTAAGTGAATAAGGTGAGAGAAAAGAAATATTCTAATATGGTTTTAGAAGTCTGCTTTGGGTCACTATATAGATGACAAAATTAAACAAGACAGACAAAAGGTATAGTGGGTTAGAGTACAATTTGATGAGCTCAGATTTCGACATGAGTTTGATATGCTTGTGGAGAATTCAGGTGAAGTAACTAGGAGATAGTCAGAAATAGACACCTGGATCTCAAGAGAGAAGGAAAAGTAGAGATAGAAGTCACAGGTAAGTAGGTAGTAGATAAAATGGAAAGAATGACTCAGAAAGATAGTAAAGTAAGAAGAGCAAGGTAGAAGACAGAAGGCCAGAGAAGAACAAGAGCTTAATATTCATGGTGGTGAAAAGGAGAGAGTCTGTAGATGACGATAGTGTTCGAGGAAATTTAGAAGACAGTATCATATAATAGAAGGGAAGATTAGCAATTAAAATGCCCTAAAAAAGTAAGCATCCATTTTGGATAAAAAATAAAGGTATTATGTATAAGTTTATTTTTATTCCTCCAAGAAACTTGGCTGGGAAAGAAACAAGAGAGGAGTTATTTTCAGGAGGATAAATGTTTTCTTATATTGAAGGCATGACTCAATACTAGGTCTCAAATTTAGCCCAGACTTCTATAAAAATAAATAAAAACAAATAAATGTAAAAGAATGTCCAAGGCACTTGGTGTTTTGAGGGATTTCTAAATCTCCTCTTGAAGCAAGATCAGAATATGCAACATAGACTAGGGAAAGGGCTGAGGAAAAGGCCCAAGAATTGGTTAGGCCATCATCACTTGGGCAGTGACATATCATTCAAAATGAAGATTAATGAGCCCTGCAGGCTACTGTTTTTTCCAAGTCATATTGTCTGTGTGTTTTGGCAAGACATTTAGCCCAGTGTCATCACCGCCAGGGCAGGAGGAGGAGAGACTAATCTAAGTTGGCAGAAAAATAAGACCCGGCAATCATTCTGCTACAGTTAGTATATGTAGTACCTATACAAAGCAAATGTGATTTTTTAAAGTTAACTCAGTTCTGCTTTCCCTAATTATAAAAGGAGAAAATTGAATTGCATTTTATGACCCTAACCCACTTAAAAAAAAAGAAAAAAAAAAAAAAAACTAAACCATAATGAAAATCAATTTCAGCTAATAATTCTTCCATGACACACTTACTTACAGACCAGTTGCCTTAACATTCTGCCACACTAAGCTACTTACTTTAAAAGAACAACTTTTTCTTGAAAATAGAAAAGTCACTTTAGAATACTGGTTCTGTTTCACAATGTTTCTCCTCATACTCTTTCTTTAGTGCATCATACACAAGTTCATGTATAAGTGTATATAAGTGTTTGAACTTCTCAGACTGAAAGATAATTTATTTCTACTTGTTTGCTTAGTAATCCATAGAGGGGAAATTGACCTCTAGGCTATGATTAGTTGTTGGTGCACAACTGCTGCCCAGGGTCCTACACAGACAAAATGGCAGTCCAACAGAACTCTGATTTAGAATGTCAGTTTCTAATTAATAAAGATGAGCTAAAGTTTGACTCACAGAGCTGGACAGGACCATATGCTCAACAATATATATGTAGCTGAAAAAGCTCCCAGGGAACCTACCACTAATCAACTTCCTCAGGTAGTAGTGTATGTTGAACAGAATACACAAGTGTCTTTAACTCTGGCTACAAAGGCAGATTATACACACACACACACACACACACACGCACACACACACGCACACACACACAATCTTGTAAAGGGATATCTTGGTCCATCTCCTAAGTGAATCAGAATCTCTGACTACAAGGCTTGTATATAATATAGCTATGCCTACTCATGATTCCTGCTATGACTCAGTTCATGATAGAGTGAATAAATGTCTTGGGTTGAAATGTTCGTACAGGCAGATGTTTCTTAGGCTAAACCTGAAGCTGACTGAAATTTCTTTTGACTCTTATGAGGAAGCAAGGGCAAGAGCAAGGGCCTTCACTTTCATTATCTAATTTATTTTAAAGAAACATGATGCTGTGGATGTACAGAAGTTAAGGGAGATGACGAGGATTTGTGAATCATAAAAACAAACAAAAACCCTCCAAAAGGCTACATGTCTGATATTGGTCTCATAATTATGAAGCGGAATAAAACACTAAGATAACTGCCCACAAGCACTCAGATACCTAATTCCTCTTAAATCTAAGGTAGTTACTAAAACTTTCCATTGTATTTGTTCAACTTCTTCTTGCAAGGAATTGACATCAGATTACATTCTCTTCAGAGGGTTAAGTATTTTCTTCTTTCAAAAAAATATTGCTAATCTAATTATTGTTTAAATTAATCTATATTCCACTATTGTAATTACCCACTAGAATCTTTAGCTCTTTCTGATTGTAAAAGAATTAAATTATAATAACAAGACTCCCTCCCCTTTTATGGAACTACTCATGAAAATAACAAGCAGAAGGATCTCTGATATATTTTAGAAACAGTAAGAAGGTCAATAAACTTGAAAGAATAAGCAATTGTCAGGTTAGGAGCAATAATTAGAGATGAAGCCAGACAAAACTACAAGGGAATAGATTATATAGGATTTCATGTGTCATTTGAGGGCATTATACTTTATTTTGAAATATAATGTGAAAATAGATTAGTTTTTAAGTAAAACACCAATATGTTCTGATCTGATCTGATACAAATTTTTAAAAGGTCACTTGGTGACTTTTTTGAGAATAGAATATGGTAATGACAATGTTGTAATAAAGGAGACCAGCTTTGTGGCTATTGTAGTCATCCAGGTACAATATAATTGCTACGTAGTAGTAGTAGAGCTAATAAAAAGTGATAAAATTTTGGATATAGTAAGAGGTATACCTAATAATATATCCTGGTGGATTTAATATGGGGAACTAAAAAGAAAAAAGTCAGAGATTTCTCCAGTATTGTGTGTGTGTGTGTGTGAGAGAGAGAGAGAGAGAGAGAGAGAGAGAGAGAGAAACTAAAAGACTTGTCATTACTGAGGAAAAAAAAGTGTTGTAGGTAAAATTGTTCTGAGAAGTGGAAAGGATCTAGGCATATGAGTTTGAGATATCTACTAGACACCCAAATGGAGATGTTGAAAAAGGAACTGAATGTTTAAATCTGGATTTAGGGAGTACTCTGGACTGGAAAAAATTGGGAGTCGCTGTCACAGCTGCAAGACTAAATGAGATCATTGAGAAAGTAAATTAAGTAGAGAAGAGAAGGCAGCCAAGGTCTGAGGCTGCTTAAGGAGGTATAGAGAAATAGAAAAGGAGCAACTAGTGAGCAAAGAAGAATGTCAGCAGAGTGTGGTGGTGTCCCGAAAGACAAGTGAACAATGTTTAATAAAAAGTAAGAAGTAATCAACTATGTCAGAAATTACTGATAGAGAAATGAAGAGAAACTGTTTTAAACTGAGCAGTGGGTATACCATTACAAATGCTATTGGTGACTTTGATTAGAGTAGCTTAAGTGGAGTGGTGGAAGTGAAAGCCTTACTGCAGTATGTTTAATAGAGAATGAGAGTAGGAGAAATGGAGAAAATAAATACAAGAGAAGCAAAAAAAAAAAAAAAAAAGTACTGTAGATGGCAGGAGAAGCGGAATCAAGAAAAAAATACATATATATTTTAAGATGAAAGATATAATGTGATTGTATGTTTATGAAAAATGATCCAGTAAAAGTAGGAAATGAATGATGTTGGAGAGAGAAGGAGAGCTGGAGCCATGTGTTTGATTAGTTCAGAACAGATGAGATCTAGTCTTGGCTTCAGGTAACACTGCAGTTAGGTCATTTAGAGTAATAGGTCAGAAGGTAGAGTGTGTAAGTGCAGATGCCAAAAAAATAGGTATATATATATAGTGATGCGAGAGTCAGTGCACATTTTTTGATTGCTTCAGTTTTCTTAGTCATGTGGGAAGTAAAATTAAATGAGGATGAGAGTGAGAACAGTAAGAAAATGTGGGCTTGAGAAGTGATAAGATGTGAAATAGACTTCGAGAACAGTAAATTAACTGGAAATGTATAATATGATTGGCTGATAACTACAGATGAAATTGAGATTTTAGCTCATGAAGTAAAAATAAAACCAGTCAGCATGTTTATTTGCTTTTATTCAGCCAGGTTCAGTTACACAGGTAGAGGACAGAGTAAGTGGAAAGTTGGATTTAACTAGGAGAGAAAATGACCTCTGCTGCAATAAGGAGAGAGGCAATTTACCCCAACTTTAGGTGCAGTGATAGGAGAATCACTGGGGAAAACAGCTGAGAGCTGTTCAGAAGAATAAGGAAAGACAGGTGTTCGTTGTTGTTGTTTTACCAAGAAGCTGATGTGATCTTTGAGAGATTAGCTCAAGTATGTAGGGAGTTTTGTAGACAGTAGACTGTGAGTTACAGAGGGCACAGAGGAAGACTGAGAAAAAAAGACAAAATAAGAGCTTTTGTGATGATTACATTTCTGTGGTGAAAACACAAATGAGGGAAAGGAAATAATAATAGACATCAGCGTTAAGTACTGGTGGATTTGAGACAGAGACATGAGGGGCAGAGAGCAGTGGATTTCTGGCATTTCTACTTAATTCCTAATGAGCAGTATGGAAGGCACAGGAAAGGAGCTACAGAAGTTTAGGCCCAAGACATGGACTGGAAATATTGGCAAAAATAACTCTCTTCCCCCTGGACTTAGACTAGTGAGGATTAATTATGAAGTCAATAGGATCATTGGGCAAGGCCCAAAATGAAGTTCCCTGAACCAATAAATCCTCATTAAAAAAAAAAAAAAAAAAAGGCATTTGAAGGTATTATGGTCAATTACAAATTAAACTAAAAAGTACAACTTGAAAAATTCTTCAATGGATTTCTTGATTATTTCGTACCTAAAGATTAAAAATGTGATTCAAAGTAAAATTCAGTTTGTTATAACCAGGTTCCCCTTGAGCGAGAGATAGATATAATTGATCCATGACAATATTCTTCTAGGGAACTTAAGCTTCAGGTCTGTGTCTTCTCTAAAGGCAATCATGCATTCCTACCAGTGCTCTAACTACTTTGGATTACAATTATCTGCTAATGTGTTGTATACACACACAATGATGGGAATCCCTTAAGAATAAGGACCATCAGCATATCCTCAGAGCTCAGCATAGTGACTGGCCTATATTGGATTCTCAGCAAATATTTATCCAATAGGCAAATAAAAGAATGAATGAAGCAACCACATTTCTGAAGACTGATTATACGAAGAATAAGAAACTCACATAAATACACAACTCCAAATAAAACAAGTCTCTGAAACACTAAAGGCCAGAAAGAAAGCTACCTTAAATGATAACTGACCCAAGAAACAGTTCTGGAGCATGCTTTAAAATAAAATAAGTATTTTCAAATAATATCTTTCTTCTATGCCCCCTCTCTTTTGGAAGGCATGATCCTACTTTTCCCACACCTGATTTATTCCTTTTAAGTTAAGACACAGTTTTCTTCATCTAACTACAAAGGTGACAAGAATATTGAATTGGATAATTCTTCGTCATTATACAAAATAGTTAACATTGAGTCATTTTGGGAAATTATCATCTATAAAACCATTTTTTCCTTTACTTACTCCAGGATAATCTACTGCATGCACACCAAAAAGTGTAAGGTTCATTTTATACAAGTTTTCCAGCCCTTTGGTTGTTAACCTCAGTGAAACTTCATAGCCTCCAGGACCAATTTATTAGGTTTTTCAAATCTGTTTTAGTAAGTTTGTATAAATCATTTTCCCTCCACAAAGCCTTCTCTCAGACATATGACATTCTGTCTTTTATTTGCTAGATCATACATATTTTATTTGCAGTTCTTTATCTATTCAATCAATTGTGATTTCATTAATGATAACTAGTCTGTTCTATATTACTAAATTAAACCTCCACAAAGGTTTTAAAATAATTATAATTTTATTCTTATAGTACCTAAAACTGAACATTTATTTGATTGTTAAACATATTAGTTCAATTTTAGCTTCATACTAAATCTTAATTCAAATCTATTCTCCTCTCATTATATACTAAGAGCAGAGGAAAATACTCCATCCTCTCCTTCTATTGTTCAAATAAATTGGTCCTAACATATCAAAACAGAAAGTTTTATTTTGTGCCTTATTTGTTATATTAGTAGTGACCAGTTGTCTAAAGCCAACAAAAAAAATCAAATAATTTGTCCAATTGAAATGTGAGCAAATAATACAATTTAAAATATTGAGTTCTGATGAATATTAGAACATAAAATATGATCTTAAACATACATAGAAAGTTGCATCTGTGACACAAGCATATACTATAATTTCTTTTTAAAGAGTTAGAAAATCCTTCTGGTACAATATTCTAATTGTGACTTTATTCAGATTGGAATAGAGTTGAATAACAAGCTGTACTAAGGAAGAAGTAGGTAAGTGACATTTCTGTGACCTCATAAAAATGATTACATGACCTTTTAATATTTTACATTTGTAAATTTACACTGAAAGCCTTCGGGCATTTCTTGCTTTATTAGTATTGGTCCTTCATAGATATGTAGTGCTTTGGTTGACTGTAATACAACAAAACAAAACATCAAAAAATTTACACTACATTCAGTCACTGACTGAACTAAATGGTTATTGTCGCTTTGAAAGAATTATTATATATTGCATGTGTACCTGAATAGCAAAACATTATTGTAATTTAGTATACTGCAAATATTTATTTTTGCTTTGAGAAATATTTCTCAGAAAAACTATTATATGTTCAGAATAAAAAAAGTGACACATGAAAACAGGAAAAGCTATTGAAGAGAAAGAGAAATGTATACTGATAAACTAAATAAACTTTGAACAAAAATTCCAACAATCAAATAGAAAAAACTTTAGATTTCAACAAGGATTGTTTATCCCAAGAACAAATAAAAATAGCTTTTGAAAATAATAAAGGATATCTCTGTACCTAAATTTTGTTAAGAGTGCTATTTCTTTCTTCCATAGTTGTTTCTAGTTGAGCAAGGAAGATAATAATATATCAATAATTTAAAAATCCCTGTTTTTGTATGTTTAATTTTTTTTCTGATTTTAGGGTCTTTAAAATTCAGTGCCATATACAAAATATAAATACAGTAATTTTGATTTGGCAGGTATTTTTGACTGCAGTTTGATAACATTCATATCAATTCCAGGATCCTAAGACATGAATTGTTAATATCAGAAAAGCCACATTGTCCTGGCTGATTAACCCACAAACATCTTTCTAACACATGGTGGCTAGGTAAAAGACAACTTTAGCTTCATCCTAAGAGGCTCCTTTCCCCATCGCCTTCCTATTCAAAGAGAAGCACATCACCACACCAATGTAGACTTACCACTGTTAAAAATGAGATGAAAAAGTGGGTGAGTTATGTGTATAGAGAATTTGGTATAATAACTAACATTTTTTTTCTAAGTTTGATTCCTCTTAGCACAACACACAGAATTCTTCATTTTGCTCTTCTCTTAGACATCCAGGATTTTAATTTTAGAACTAATTGTAATGGGTATCAAATGATACTATATGACATAATCTCTCTCCTTCACATATATTACATATATATTAAACATATTAAAATATGTGTTTAAATATTCAATATGATGCTTTTACTGTGAGTTTTATTAAGATCTGCTCCAGTGTCTATAAAATGCCTATTTACTCTCTAGACTCATGTGGTAAAAATGGCTTTCTTAATTGGGAATTTACAGAAATGAATTCACTTAGGGGTGGAAGAAGTAGCAGAATTAATCCTGATGGGATTTGGTTTTGAAAGGAAAACTAATTAAAAGAGCCTTCAAAATAAAGCAAAAGTCAAGAGCAATAAAATATAATATTACATGTAGCTTTGATTGGTTGGAGACTGCTGGTAGTCTTAGGAAAGCAAAGCCAAACAAACAATAGATATTTTGCCATCAGAGAAAGAATAACACAGCAAAGAAATTTAACATGAAATTTATACACTATGACAAACCACATAGTAAAAATAAATAATGAAATAGGGTTAGCAGACCACAGATGTGAAATAACATATATTTTGAAATTCAAATAGTTATTTAAAAGTCTCAAGTTTAAGCCTAAATTTGAAGAAATAAAAATGTAAAAGTAAAGACTGAAAAAATATAAGATGGAGCAGGGAGTGAGTAGCAGTAGAGGAAGAAAAAAAAGCAGGAAAGAAAGGTGAAAAAAGAAATAAAAACAAAAGAGGGAATGGAAAGAGGGAGGAAGGAAAGGAGAGAAAGTGTCTTTCTCTTATAAACCATATTTATCTTTTGTTATTTTCAGGCAGCATCCAGCCCTTACTGGCTCCCCAAGAACTATCTTCTGTGGACATTAAGTCTGAATATTTGGCAATTCTTTGCTACAGCACAATCTGACTTTTCTCCTATACTTCACAGGTGTACTGAATCTTTTCATTAATTTATACAACTTTATATCTGGAAGGAAGCTTTGTTTATTGTCCAAATATCTCATTTTACTTGTTTTCAAAGCCATAGAGCTAGTTAATGACAAGCTCTCTTTATCCTTCAGAATCTTTCTAAAAGGTTTATCAAACATAGTACAACTGTAACACCTATCGGGTGTATAGTTAACTATCTAATTGCGCTGTTAAAGCATGTATAACAAATTTCTAATTGCTACCAAGTATCCTTCATCCCCATTTTCCAAATCTGATTTTATTTAAGCAGTGTTTGTACACTTAAAAAAACTATATCCTCCAGCCTCTCATGCAAATAAGAGTGGATGTGTGTTAAAATTCTGGCCAATTGAACAAAGATAGATATTTGAGATAGGCTTCTGGAAAGTTCCTTAATAAGGAGGCTGATTTACTTGGTAGGGATATTTTATTCTTTTTTCTACCTCCTGAAATGGGGATGTAATATCTGGAGCTGCAGTGGGCATCTGTGATCATTAGCCTACCTAGAAGATGCCAAGCAAGTGACAAGGATGGCAGAACAGAATATAGGAGTCTTGAATACATATCACATCATGAAATCATCTTACTTGATTTGGAATATTGATCTATCTATGGACATTTTTTTTTTACATGAGGGAAAAATAAACTTCCATATTTTTTAAAAGTCTTTTAAATATCTGTTATTCATAGACAAAGATAATTCCTAACTGATATAACATAAGTGAACAAGGCCATGCTAAAGTGTAAGAAAATATGTAAAGAGGAATTATAGGTGTTGGGAGCTATGAGAGTTGATTATAGTGGAAACTAGTCTAACACTTAAACTGCACCTTGGTAAGTTGGAAGGACTGGTTTATAACTTCAGAGATTTGAAAATTTAAGACTATCTCAAGAAAAAATGATTATACTACAGGAATATAAAATCTGTTGGATAGAAAAGGCAAATAACCGACAGGGCATGGAGAATTTTATAACACAATATGCAAGCACTTACTCAGAATGCAAATTGCTAACCATTGACTGCCTTACTAAGAATGGTTGTTAGAATTTTTCTCCCTGGAGGCCTTCCAAAGTGGTTAGATAGCAATCTGTTTAGGCAAGTTTGGGTTCATTCCAGTCTAAAGGCAGATGGATGGACTTGATAACCTCTGAAAGTCCCCTCTGGCCCTATTATTCTACAATTCCCTTTCATACTGAGGGAAAGTTATTACTGCCTCTCTATATATAGACATAGTCATTGAGGAAACCTTTGCTTTCTTTCTGCACATTGCAGATATTTCTGGTAAATAAGAAGAAACAAAACTAAAAAGAACAAATCACTTTAGGAAAAAAGATTTTGAGCAAGAGTGAATCTTCTTGACATAGAGCACATTGTTTGAGGCCAATAATCCCACCATTCAGTGTAGTACGCTTTATCCCGTTACTCTGCAAGAGATCCGTGTATTTTTGCACTGTATCACTCTTTATTTCCTGGGTTTGTCTTCCTGACCAGTTGATTGAGTCCTAGTAGCGAAATGATTGAGGTAGAAGTTAAATGTATTTTTTTAGATGTTTCCAATCTATTTGGGGTATAAGATGTATATAAGATGTATATATAGGAATAAAAAGAATGAATTAAACCAACACATATTTGCACTGAAAGTTTACCTCAAAAGGTAAGTTTTACTGTGTTAGATGAGATTACTAGACTTTGACCTCAAGCATATTTATTCCAGTTCTACACATTTTGTTTTGTGTAATTAGTTTATTTGGGTAGAATGCAAACCTGATTTATTGAAAAGGAACTGGAATTCATCTGTCTGGGAGTAGGACATAGCATTCAAAGTAAGAACATGACTAGTAGAAACACCATCTACACTGGTTTTAAAAACAGGAAAAAATGAACCAAAACACAGGTGAAAGGTGTAAAAATATAAGCATTTTTTTAATTCTCTAAAATAATCATTTTAGCTAGATATCCAACAGACACAGATTAGGAAAATATAATAGGATATGTGCTCAGACACACACATATATCTATATAAACATTTATATACAATAAAATTTATATATAATTTGTACATAATATTTATATATGCTATACAAATTACTTAACGAGTATTTTAAATGGAATAATAGTTAACCATAAAAAATGAAATCTTGCCATCTGCAACAACATAGATGGACCTAGAGAGTATTCTACTAAGTGGAGTAGGTCAGACAGAGGAAGAAAAATGTCATATGATTTCACTTATATGTGGAATCTTAAGAACAAAACAAATGAATAAAAAAAAAAAAACAAACTCGTAGATACAGAGAACATTTTGAAGGTTGCCAGATGTGTTTGGGGGTGTGAGTGAAAAAGAGAAAGGGATTAAGGAGTACAAATTAGTAGTTACAAAATAGTGTCAAATGGGTACTAGATTTATCAGGGTGATCACTTCATAAGTTATATAAATGCCTAATCACTATATTGTATACCTGAAACTAACAATATTGTATGTCAACTTTAATTGAAAGATAAAAAATATATATTTAAAAATAATAAAAAGTAGTTTAAAAAAGAATATTTTAGATCTATTATTATTTATCTCTAAACTTCTTTGAGAACTCATGTAATGTCCAATTGACCTAACTGAAAATTAGATAATTCAGGTTTTTAGAGCTTCTGCTCTGAGAATATTAGATAGTTCTCTGAGCCATTTATTGAACTGTACAGATTTTTTTCTTGGCACTCTGGGTTTTGTACCTGTTGTCTGAATGAGAAAACACAACACATTTCAGCTAATAGAACTGAAAAGTGCTCTTTGGGGTTTGTCCTTCCCATGTGCCTTGTATCTGACACTAAAGCCTTGGCTCACAGTCTCACTGACCTATTTCAGAAGAAGTTCTTTGAGCAGAATGATCCCACTTTGGTTGGCATCTTAGGATTTCCACAACCACAGTGGGTTGTCTGGATTTGTTGTACAATTCCTTATGGCATAGAGAGGTCAACTTGATTTTATGCTCTCTCTTAATCACAAACCTAATGGGGAATTAAGATGCAAATTCTCAGTTAATATAAATGTATTTGAGTGGTGTAGTTTTCCTCAAAAGATTAATTTTTAATGAGCTTCTTGTGTCTAAACTCAAATATGCAAGTAAATGTAGAAAGGTTTGGGGAAACATAAAATATACATGCATATTTCTCTATATCTTCACCATGAAAAAAAAATAATCATTTGATTTGGTTAAGAGGAGACTAATTATGGGAAGCTTGGAAGTCACCAGTCTCAGCTATTTTATTTTTCTGAATATTTAGTACTTTGATATATTTAGTTATGATGGCATTAATACATATGTGACTCAGTGGAATAGGGTTTACCACATAAGTAGCGACCATAGATCAGAGAAAAAATAGCAGAAATAGTTTTTCTCTTTTTTTGCCATTGTGAAAACATTAGATATTCAGAACTGAAAACATTGGCTGAAAGATGTAAACAAAATCTCTCTATATATAGAATCTATAAGATTTACAGAATTCCAGATTGGGATTAATAAATCTCAAACCTTCTAATAATTTATAGTTACTTCTCATTAGAATGATATTATATTTTTTTCATTCAAAATTTAAACTTTCTTCATTGAATGATTTTGAGAAGTCTCTCATTATTCCTTCCAGATCCCATTATGAAAGTTGAATCCTGAATTTTTTTTTTTAACTTCCTATTGTTACTGGTGCAAATCTACTTCAAAGAGTTAAAATTAATTTCTCTATTTCCTTTCCACATCCTTCATCAGATGAAAGCACTATTTTTTTTTTCCCAATGGGATAGAATTAATGGTGAGATTGAAACATTCAGTACTGCAAATGCAAGCTTGTTATATAATTTCTCAACCTGTTCACTCAATACATTTTTTTTCCTGCTCAAGCAATTAATAAAATTGACAAGAAACATATAGTTGCTCAAAAATGTTTTTCAGTTCATTTTCTACAAACTATCTTGCTGCTTTAAGAATGGGTCAGAGGAGCATTTGAGATCTTGTTCCCTGGAATATGTCATCAATTTGGCTCAAATAAACTTTTATAAAAATTTTAAAAAATTAAAAAAAGAAAGGTTGCTGAAGCATGACAGTTTTATACTCTTTTCTGAGTTGATATGTGAAAGCCTACTAGTCAAAATTGGAGAATGAAAACTCAAGGTCACAGTGTTTAAACCTTGCTCTCAAACTGCATTTCTGTATGACTCCTGGGGATTCCATTCAACCTCAGCTACTTGCTTTAATTCCTTACTTTTTCGATATCAAGCAGCTTGTGTCAAAAATCAAATAATGAATCAGCATTTGAGGCTGAGTAGAGAGCTGGGTGACAGTTTGTTATAATTCATACTTTTGAATAATATTAAAACAGTCATATATTTCCCAAAGTTAAGGTATAAGATAGTGAAACTTAGGCATCAACATAGGTGATATTTTAGTAGCTTGTCAAAGATGGGATTCTGGTTGCTTAAAATAGTAAACACACCTTCCAAATTCCTAACTTACATCTGTAAAGAAATTCACTTAATGCGACTCCCCATGTCATCAACTTTGACTCTCACTTACATAAACTATATATAATTATACATTAGAGAATAATACCCAATATGCCTTATTTGGGGAGCTGATCAAGGTGAAAGAACAGATGACTATTTAGCTCAGTTTTTTGGCTATAATAATGCACATTTTTTATCCTCTAAGAATAAATCACATAACTTGCTACATGTATGCAACAATTCTAGTCTTCATATCCTTAACAATAAAACAATATAACACCCTTATATTGAAATTTATTCTACTTATCATTTTTACTCTCACTTTACAGTTTTTTGTAATGCACCCTAAGTGAGTCACACTGCATCCTCATCTAATGTAACTACTCTAGGTCTAATACCAATTTTTTTTTTCCAGCTCCAAACTCATATCTCTCTACTCAGGACTGTACACTTCCAACTTACCTAAGAACTCAGAGTTCTCTTGAGGGTATAATGCTTTCTTATGCACTTTTGTTTTCTGTGCATATAGTTCCCTATTTTTGCAATGTTCTTCCTTCCTTCATTTGCCCATCCAACTCTTAGAATGAGACACATATCAACTATCAGCTGTCTTGGGAAATATTTCTGCATGCCCTAAAGCATAAGTAGATGCTTTTCATTTTATTATTTCCTAGCAATTTTCCATTCTGACATGTGGATTACATTAAGAAAGAAAATAGGATTTTCTACATCCCCCATGCTTAGGTAAGTGTCTGGAATACTATCAGTACTCAATAAAAGTTTACTGAAGTTAATAAATAAATTGAATTTAGGGAAAACTTTACTGTGCTTCTATTGGCACATTAAAAAAAAATCATTTTGGTCTCCTACTCATTATTACTTCTTACAAATTATCCTTTGTGTTTTATTATATCGGGAAGGAGGGTGAGGAAAAGATCCAGATAGATGATGAGTCCCAGTGTCCGTGAATATTGATATAAATTAAAAATTTCAAAAGTGGTGGAACTACTAACAGTTCTATAGGGGAGAGATTACTGGAGTTTGGGAACATGAGTTCTCTGGCTTGTGGTTTCACACAGACCTTCTACCTAAAAGGTTAGTATGTTTGAGGAACAGTCATAATAGGAGTTGTTTGAACCAAGGAGTAAAGTTCTATATAAAAGCAAGTGCCATTTCTTCTCCAGGTTTTAGATAAACAGAATATAAATTCCTCTGGGTGCAAATTTTAGATCCATGTTTTTGACTTGCATCTTTTTAAGATCAAAATCACCTGCAAGTTAATTCAGCAATAATTGAAGGTCCATAATGCACTAGGATTCTAACCACAGGAAAAAAAATAGATTAAAAAACATGGAAGTAGTGTAAGTTAGTTTAAAATCATTGTTTACCAAAAAAAGAGACACAGAATATGAGGTAGAGTTTTAATGAAGAACATCTCTTTTTTTTAAAGTTAGATCCTTCAATGTTTGATCATTTTTAAGCTATTAGTATGTCTATATACCATAGTTTTATATTTATAAAAATTTCTTGTATCTGTGGTTATTTTTAAAAATAATTCAGTTTGGGGTTGGAGAATACTAATTAATATCACAATAACACTAATCAAAGATATAAATCTCTACAAAAATATGTCCTTCCTATAAACAATAAACTACTTTAGATTATCCTTCAACTGCTGAGCTATGAAATAGAATCAAATTACTTGTGTCATCATTTCCCCAGTGGTATTTAGTTAGTTAGTTTTCTGTCTCTAGAGGTCAACATATTCAGACTGTTGAACTTAAAATTCAAATCTCTTTAGCAGGATTAGTTTAGAAATTACACCTGACAGATCAGTGTCAGATATCTGTGTAACAGCAAATTTCTAACTAAATGGAATTTGTAAAACTTAAGAACAAAAAATGAATATATATGTGCGTGTGTGTGTACCTATGCATGTATATGCATATATATGTACATACTTATATTTAGTATAGTCTTATAGTCTTCAAGAGTTATGCTACCTTAATTCCACATAGGTATCATTTGTCACCGTAAATAATATCTGCAATAGCTTTGACACAGTTATAGAAGATCTATTCTTTCTAAGAGTTGTGACTTTTCTTCTGAGAAGTATTAATTTGGCCCTGAAATCAACCAGTGTTAGGGCTCATGGCTTTTCACTAAACTAACTGCATCACTTACACTACTCTCTCTGAGAGAAAATTCTTACAGTTGAGATAGATTTGAGACTATCCGATTCCCTTAGCATTACTTAATACAAAGTAATGAGTATAGTGAGATCTCTTAAGCTGTAGGAGCTTTAGCAATCAAAAGTAGTCTCAGCATACAAACCCAGGTCCTCCTGGCTAATTCTAGTCATTCATTTTCTAGCTCTAGGCTTAGTGATGTTTCAAATGACTTGTTTCAAACTACACACAGGTGAAGTTTCCCCCCATTCACTTTAAACTGTATGTTGCTGATAGACTTTCTATAACTTTGCATGAAATTGTTGTATCTCCTCCATAGCTGAGGTTTTGGATTTTATGTGCTGAAATGCCCTTTTCTAGCATGATAAGCTCGTTTTAATTTAGAAAGAGATTGGCAATATTTTTCAATATGAATTTTTAAAATAAGAATAGGAAAAAATTCACTGATACAGTAAAGTGAAAGTAAAAACAACAAAGAGCTCCAAATTCATTTCCCTGCTTTACCAACTTCTTTCTTTCCTTCCTTCCTTTGTAGTAGCTGTAAGTTAATGTTATCCCACTCTGAAATCAGTGTTGTAACAACTAACAAAAAGCCACCACAGATAAAGTATTTCCTTTCTGGAAAAATTAAAAAATGGAGTAGTGGATATTTGAGCTAAGAATTAATTCCTAATTTTTTCATTAAATTTATTTAATTTTCTCAAATAAATTAATTACATCTATTTAATTAATCTAGATTAATTAGTTTTTGAATTATTTAAAACACATAAAGTTTAAGCAAGAAGTTTTAAAGATTACTAATTTTCCTATGGTAAGTTGCTACAAATAATAAAGGTTGCCATTTATCTTTGTCCATTTTTGAGAAAGCCTCTAATCGGTAAATTACCTCTAAAAATTTTCAGCACTTTCTCATATGACTTAGTTTTATGAATAATAATATAAAAGAAGAAACAACAATTTGGTACCTAAAATGCATATATTACTGGAATGTAAAATAAATATATTAGAATAGATTTTGATGGTTGGAGAAAACTGTAATTGCACATATTAGAAAAATTATATTCCAAGTGGCAAGTAAAATAATCAAATGGAGTTTAAAAAAAATCTTAATATGCATTATTTCAAGGAGATCATATATATTAGAACCTTATTTTTCTAATCAAATATGCAAATATATTATATACTCAGAATTATGTATTAAAAGGTTCAGAATAGAAAAGAAAGAAATCATAAAACAACAGTTGTTGTGTTTTTACATGCATATTTGTATGTTTGGGTGGTGCGTTTTTCAGGTATCAAAGAATTTCATTCCCTAATCAATTTTAGTAAACTCTCTCTCTCTTCGCATACTTTATCCCCTCATATCCAAAAGAACATTGGTATATTCACTGTAAAACAATCACATAAGATTACATTATCACTTTTTCTAGAGATACAGAAGATAAAATTCCTTTTTGCAGTGACCTGAAGAGTTTCAGTATATATAGTTTTGCATTTAGTTTTTTTTAAATTAAATTTATTGGGGTAACATTGGTTAATAAAATTATATCTGTTTCAAGTGTACAATTCAACAACACAGCATCTGTTTATTGCATTGTGTGTTCAACACCCAAAGTCAAATTTCCTTCTCTCACCATGTATTTGATCCCTTTTACCTTTATCTATCTACCCCTTTCCCCTTTACCCTCTGGTAACAAATAGACTGTTGTCTGTGTCTATAATTTTTTGTTTGTTTGTTTCGTTCATTTGTTGCTTTCAGTTTTATATACCACATATAAGTGAAATCATATGGTTCTGAACTTTTTCTGTCTGACTTAGCATGATTATCTCAAGATCAATCCATATTGTTGCAAATGTCAGTATTTCATCTCTTTTTATTGCTGAGTAATATTCCGTTGTATATAGGTACCACATCTTCTTTATCCAGTCATCCATCAAAGAACACTTCAATTATTTTCATGTCTTGGCCATGGTGAATAATGCTGAAATGAACATTGGGGGACATATATCTTTAGGAGTAAATGTTTTCAGATATTTTGGGTAGACACCCAGAAGAGATATTGCTGAGTCATATGGTAATCCCATTTTTAATTTTTTGAGGAAACTCCATACTGTTTTCCATGGTGCCTATACAAATTTACACTCCCAAACAGCAGAGCAGAGTGTTCCACAGAGACTGCTATTCCCTTGTAAGACCATTTTCTACAGTAAATGTAATCTAATGAGAATTGTGAATACAAAGTTTTCTCTTGTTCATAGCCACTTTAAATATTAATATAATAAATTACCTTAAGAATGTAAAATTTTAAAATAGTGTTTTGATATATTGCAGTCAATCTAGTCTCTATCGGTTGAGTTTACTCACTTCTTACGTCATTCTTTGCATGGTTGTGAGGATTTTTGTGGAAATATTCTGTGTTGAGAGCCAAGGCTTGTACTGTATAGAATGTGTTTTTATTGCTCATGAAATTTAGATATAGTGCTATTACCACCAATATGAAATACTGTGTAGGAAGAGATACAATTTTCTAAATGTAATGTGGTAATTTTGAACATTCTTATTATAAACATTTTATAAGCACATTCCCATATATGAGTATACCCATATACAAAAATCAATTTTTCTTTTTCAAATGTAGCTAAATTATGGAGATTAAAATATCAGTGTTATAGAAAATCATTAATAGTAGATATCTTTTCATTACCTTCACCAAGGAGAAATTGATTTTTCTAGGAAACATTCAGAAAACACTTCGGTTGATACAGAAGCATTACAAAGACTAGACTATCATTTTAAAAATATTAAACTTTTCTCCATATTAATTTTCATAAATGATAGAAGTATACCACCAGATATGGATCTTTTATTAGAAAAAACATATCCATCTTTGTATCATATCTTAGGCTTTATGTATAATTACAGGAATTAGCGTATGTGCTTAGCATGCAACAAACAGAAAACAATAGAAAGATAAGTGATTTAGACAGAACTATTCTGCAAAGGAAAAGCATTTCTAAAGATTAATGCAATGTCTGAATAAAACTGTTTTTTTTCTTTATTATATATTTACAGTCAATAAGAAAGTTCCTTAGAGACTTGATAGGCTGATGCTTAACTGACTCTTCATAAAACATTTTTCATTAGGTGTGACCCAAAATTGGGACCAAAATTTAAGATGGGAATGTAGACTCAGTTCTTATGACATGTTTTTGTCTATAGTCCTCTCTCATTTAAATACAAATCATATACATGTGATAAATCTGGTATTGCCTAAAAGATTTGTTTTTTATCTATGTGTCAGGGCATTCTACTAGGCCAAGAAGACAAATAAATTACTCATTTTTTTTCTCAATGCAGAAATACTTAATTAAACTGCTGACTTTGGTGTGACTATTTCTTTTCAGTTACCTTGATCCTACCACCCTATCTGAGGATCCTACCATAAAGATCCTCAACTCTATGTAGTTGTATAAGATCAGAGAATTAGGTGAAAAACCCTCTAATAAAGTAAATGGCAAGTAGAAATCCAAATATACTTCTTGTTATTTCTAAGTCCATCAGAGGTCATAATAAATTACTTAGGTTTTTAAAATACTTTTTTTTGGTGAAATCTAGAAATATTTAAAAGGCCAACATGGTACAATCAGCTTCCTACTGATAAATCAAGAGAGACGAAAAAGTTACCACTTGTGATAAAGATATGAAACTTGAAACAATTAAAAAACATAAATTGGAACAAGAAAAAAGACTGAAATATAAACAACTATATACTCTAACTCTATCTCAGTCTGAAGTATATGCTGATCTTTTTGAAAATCAAGATAAATTTGACATTCAAATAATTGATAGTTTTAGTTGAATTCTGTTTTATCATTAACATATTCTTTACCTAGATTACAACTGTAAATTTTATTAAGGAAGTGAAGTACATTTTCATATGATATACAATACAAAAAATGCTTAAGATATTCAAATCTGTGTAATCACCTCTGAGGGAGTATTTGGCAACGTGATGATTTTGCTCTTTTAGAAGCCTAGTCACACATGTCTATCTGATTTTTTTTTTAATGTAATAAGAAGCCAGAATTATAACTGAAGTGAGTAGAATTAGGCTCTAAAAAATATAATTAATTTCTGAAAAGAAAATTAAACATTTTAACTCCTATCACTTTATAATTGAGTGCTTTACTTTCTATTAATATCATTCTTATTAATATACAATTATAAAAAATAAATGTTGTAAAACCTTTAAATAAAAATACACGTGTTCATAACTGAAACTGAGAACCTGTTGGCTCTTTATGTGACCCTGTCAGAGTTGAAGGCTAAGAAATAAAACTTGGCCAAAGAAGGAAGACCTTTATCTTCTCAGTCTGAATATGTCCACTGAGTCAGAGTAATTGGACATCCCTTCAGAAAGAGGGGAAAGACCTAGTGACCCAGTTGATCTGTGTTCTCTTGACATCCTTAGAAAAGATTGCCTTTCTAAGATTTACTCTTTTTCCAATATATCTCTCCCTCTCTGGTCTTGAATTCAGTTTACTTCAGCCCAGAGTTCGGGGACTGGCAGCCAGTAAGCCCTGTAATGTTTCTTCTTTGTCCTATACATTGTGGACAGTACAATATTGTAGAAAACAGTAGCTGACTTTGAACACTTTAAACACATACAGA
>NW_006442484.1:19321979-19372931 GCF_000325575.1 Pteropus alecto
GGGCCTTTTGCCACATGGCAGCAAGTAGTTTGTGTGAATCTGTCCACAGAACAGACCTGCATCTCCAGTTTTCTACAGTTCATTTGTTCCTTATTATCTTACTGACCACAAAATGAAGAACAGCCTTCTCGCTGACATCAGCTTCAATAAATATCCTTTGTGTTTCACTCAGCCAGAGAGAATCTCAGTTAGAGACTTGTGGCCTAGTGGTTTCTTTTCTAACTTCTTCTAATGGCTTGGTTCACTTGACTGATAACTCGATTCAGTTTCCAGAACTCACCTTAATCTTTTACTGTTTGTTTGTTTGTTTGTTGTTTTCATTTATCTCACATTTAATTCCCCTTCCTTAACCAATGTTATTAAAATATGCCAGTTGCAATGAATTTTTCATTGACTTTGAGATTTTTATTATTTCTCAAAACCTATCATAAATATATAGGTACAGCCTTGACCATTGTAAAATTTAGATGTTTGCTTTAAAAAGAAATAAATTTAAAAAAAAAAGTTAGTATAACTTCATGGAAATAACATTCAGGAAAATTTTCCAATGACTACATCCTAGTAAAATATTTGTTGTAGAGGTTTTACTTCAAATAATCTTTGTTTAAATAAAGGTTCAGAGAAACAAGCATATAACACCGTATGGTATCAGTCTACTGTGACAGAGGCTTCTCAACTGTCCTTTGTTCAAAAGTATCTTTTCTACGGAATATATAATTGTTTAAGAACTCAACTTCAAAGTCTGCATGTGTTTCTTTTTCTAACAGAATTTTTCAATAAAGCACTATAGTTGCCACTTTGAAATGCATATTGAGTGTCTTTGGCAATAAAATTTGTGTTTTCTCAATAACTGATATGGTTATGGTTGAAAGAAAAAGCAGGTTATAGGTTCTCTTTGAACTTTCATTTGAACTAGGAAAAATTTAATACTTAGTTGCATTGTTATGCAAACGGACTCACCCCGACAATGTACTCCTTCATCATACCCATCTGAGCAGTCCAAGACTCCATTGCACAGTTGGGATAGATGAACACATTTCTTGGCACCAAGGCAAGCGATGTGATTCAAGGGACACTTGATTTCTACTTCCTCAGGACCTGAAAAAAATGTAAAAGGAAACAGAATGATATGGATTAGCTTTGTTTTTTTAATATTGACACTGTTATGACAAAAATTTACTAGAATTCATTTACAAAACTTTAGAAAATACTACCAGAGGGCAGCTCTGATTCTGAGACAACAAAATTAGCCTATATGATTAAAACCTTAATTTTAAAAAGATGCACAGGAATTAAAATATTGTGTATTTTTTCAAGTCATTAAAAACACAACTATTCTTTCGTACACTTAAAAGTAGCATAGATTAAAAGTCTGTGGGTTGATTTGAGTCACTGTTCAATCTCTTATTCTTAGATAAGTGGGCAAGGTATTTAAACCGTATAAATCTCAATTTCCTCAACTGTGAAATATGGATAATGACAACTTCTTGGCAGGATTCTTGATAGAATTATATCAGGTAACATGAACAAAAATGTTTTAGTGGAATTTAAATGAAGTCATGACAATCTAAAAGTTATTTTATTTTTAATCTGTTCTTTAGAAATATAAAGACTAGCTATTTACATACTTATTTATATGTGGCTTCTTTTGTAAAAAACAAACAAACAAACAAACAAACAAAAACAACCTTTTCTGTGCAATCTAATATAACAGAAATTGCTAAAGAGTAGGGAGGTAATAATGAACAAGGCATACTAGTTGAATTTACCTTCTGGTGGTAACTCTATCTAATAACCCTTTGTGTTTTTAAAAATATACTTAAGTCAGAGTATAGTCTTTTCTCAAAGTTCACCCACTCCAAATCTTCATCAAATATCCAAATTATATATTGCTGTATGTCAATTTCAGTTACATTGTTGTAACTGAATCCCAAATCCTACTTTTACTTTTATAGGCAGTCTCCAAATTCCCCATATTCTTAATCTTGCCAAGCTCTCTCAAATCCAAAGTGCAGTCATACCAATATGACTACAATTATGTATCAGTCTGATACTGATTATTCCAACAGCCCAGATTCCATAGACAGACACGTTTAGGTTTTAATCATAGTTCTATCAAAAATCCATGGGACATTAATTTAATCAACTAAGCATTAGTTTTTTTTCATCTGTAAGTGGAATTATCAACTGAGTCAACTTTGTAGGGTTGCTGTGAATGTTGAAAGTTATTGATAGCAATGCACTGAGCACTGAGAGATGAAGGCTCAGAGTAGGAATTCATGTGCTAATCATGTAAATAAACGCAGTGTGGTGGAATAGTTAACAGACTCTGGAGCCTTGCATATCTGTATTTTTCATGTATATTTATACAATTCCATCACTTATAAACTGAGCAATTTGGGCAAGTTATGTACTTTCTCTAGTTTCACCAGGTTGTTGTAAGGATTATATCAAAAGCTCTTAGCATATTTCCAGGCAAGCACCATCTAAGTATTTGCTGATATCATAGTTAAATAAAGAATGTTCCAAGAAGGGGAGTTGCCTTTCGGTAAACATTTGTATACCATAACTTTCTTTTCTGTTGCAAGATCCAAAAGAAAAAAAAAGCTCAAAAATTTATGTCTTACCTCACTGTTTAGTTGAGGCAATCTAATAGCAGTAACAAAAAGGCCAATCTAACATATTCTAGGTTATGCAAAATTATGAGAATTATAGAAGATAGCGATGTGATAAAATTGGAAAACAAAAAAAAAAACTACAAAAGAAAATTTTTAAAAAGCTGGAGTTGCTAAAAGTAAGTATTTTTTTTGTAATGCTTTATCAAAAAATAAATTATAGGTGTATGTGATTTTGTTTGATGGTAAAACAGCTTTAAACCATTTGTGATTGAAGGATGCAAACAAATTTTTATGATGTAGCTTCACTGGCTGCAGTATTGTATCTCTGCATTTTTTCATGTATATTTATACAATTACTGTGATAAAAGGCTATTTGTTTTATTAAACACCTGTCACCACAAAGGAACAACTAATTTTACTATAACATGTCTCTGTAAGTTGAGTATCAATAACTTAAAAATATGCATTTTTCCATATATATAACTAAAGTACTAATACATAAATTAAATTCTATTTATAGGAATAAAAGAGTAACTCTTTCCACTGAGAGTTTCTAGTTACTGAATCTTATATTTGTGAGATTAACATACTTTTAAAAATATATGTGTGCGAATTAGCTTTGAAAATCTGTGAACTACTATGACCAGCAGTCACAAAGTAGTTCTTAAAATTAACTGGTTTATTCTTAAAAAGTTTTAAAACATTTATCTTTGCATAAATATTAAAAAAGTAGTGTTTAGGCTGGATATATTAAAATCACTCCAGAAAAAATTTACCTCCATCAAAAACAAACAAACAAACAAACAAAAAAAGCACTATATAAACTTGGGAGGTTTTGGAGTTAGAGACCAAAATGTGACTTCCTCTAAGAAACAAGATTTTTAAAAAATTATACACGTGTTGGCTCAAGTGAAAGTATGCTTTTTCATTTTTAAGATTGTCAGGTAACTGATGAACGTGACACGGAGTGAAATGTACATCTGGTATTCAGAAAAAAGGCTCAGCTACTTACAAATTTTGAGAGAACAAAAAAAAGTTTGGATTTCTCAAAAGCAATATATAGAACTATTTAATTCTTTCAGTATTAGAACTTGAGAAAAAAGAAAAATTTGTTCGAAAGAATGAAATAGCTTTTTTTTCCTAATGGACTAACTCTTACAAACTTTGATATTCTTTTGTCTTGGTTTCTGTCAACACTGGATAAACAGTTAGATAACTGGCCATTGGTTGATAGATTGTACCTTAACCAGTCCTTCTCAAATTTTCATATGAAAGTATAATTAGATGAGAATTTTGCAAGTTACATAGATGCAAATAGCAGAAATCATTTTAGAGGTTGCCCCAGGTCTTATGAATTAACTTTAAAATTGAGGGAATCAATATCTCAAATCCCTTTGACCAAATCTGGGGTACTTTGGTTAAAAACTCTGCCAAAACCAGTATTTTGTTGTTCCTTCTGAAAAATGGAAATGGGATACTTTGTTTAGAAAACTCTGCTAAAACTAGTATTTTAATGTTGTTCTCTCTGGAAAATGGGAATAAAGATGGGGCAGTATGAGAAACAACAATGACTGCCTCAACTAAAATTCTTCCAGAAGCCAGATAATAAGGATATTAGTGTACTGCTGTTTTAGGGACTAATTCATCCTTGATACCCAATTATTATTTGTGCAGTAAAGGCTTGTACTATCTGATGGAGGCCCTCTAGTTGTCCTTTGAAGAGAAAACTCAAATTAATCACCACTTCTACCCACTTACCTGTATGACAAAGAGAGGCAATGTGATAATGGAGCCTACCTGAATTCCTGAAAATATGTCTATGGTGCATTAAACTATTCACCTCTTGAAAGCTTTTAGGCATTCAAAACATTTTATGACCAAATATCATATTCTGAACATAACAAGGAGCAGGATTGGAGGTTCCCTGATAAACCTGAAAGTATTTCTTTCATTGCCAAATCATGTGGATTTGGGGGAATCTGGGAAAGGGACTGTGATAACAGGGTAGTATGCAAGAAATTTCAAAATACTACAAAGATACTTCGAAATTTAACAAGTATGGTAGTCCTAGTGAGAATATCAGTTCAATTTTCAGTAAGGCATATTCAAAAAATATTTGTCATCCCCCAAATCTAATTTTAGGTGACCTGAGTAAAGTAGAAAAATTTTACATACAGTAATTACAAGAAAGAAAACTTCACTATTAGGAGGATTTAAAATATATCAACACAGAATAATATTTATATTAAATTTTTATGTCTTATCCAATTAGTTAAAATAGGATTCATTTTTTAAATGAAAACTTTTTGTAAATAAGCCTACTAGGATAAGGCAAGGATAATGTGATTCATCTGTATGTTTTTGAATGTTTAAATTATTTTTTACACATAAATATCTTACTCTGTTCAGTAAAAGGTGGTGAGCCTTATCAAATGTCATTTTTGGTTAGAGATAATTGACATAGTGCATTTTATAAAGGAGGGGAGCTTTTTTCTTCTATAATGGCATATACAATAAAATATCTCCACTTGTCATTATATGATTGTATCTTAACAGAACCAGCGTCAATCCTCTACCCCCCAAAGTTATCTTCTTTACCTGACACTCTATCATGTTCCACTTTTTCAATTGTGTCTTATCAAGATTTGTTGCTTGGTTATATTGTTCTTTCCAATGGTTCTAAGTCCTTGGACTGCAATCTCATCCAATTTTTTCACCCTGCACTCAAGAATAAGGTTATGTTTGCTGATTGAACATTCCTTCATGCAGCATTCCTTTTTTCTTACTTTTTTCTTCTTTTTTAAACTGGTAAGCTTCTTCAAAATATAGACTGGATCTGTGTATTTCCATTTTCTTCTACTGTAGCCTCTGCTTCCAACACTGCTGAGCTGCTTCTCCCCAAGGTCTCCATAGTTCCGCTAATGCAGAAGCCAGCAGTATACGCAGTATTCAAAACTGACCAGAATTTCTTTCTCTTTGATACACTTCACACCATTATTTCTCATGCCTTCTATACTCTAGTCACACTATTTTTGTTGTTGATGTCATTGTTGATGTTATTTACACCACTGAGCACACCTGGATACATTTCACATATACTCTTTCAATTTGGCTGTTTCTGTCTGGGAAATACAAACATCTAATACAGCCTGACACAGAATAGTTGCTCAATACACAGTCGTTGAATGAATGCTCAGTACTTTTTAACACCTGGCTAATTTCTACTTTCTTTCCTGTGGTAAAAGTTACCTTTTCCCACCATAAATATATTCTCAGAATAGATATTACAAATACCATTTTAACCCACACTACTACTCTCAAAATCATGATCAATCTTAGTTTCTGGCCACAACAAAACCGAACCCCTTCATCTGATTTTATTAACTAATTAAACCTTAATTTGCATTGCTTACAACATATTATTTCTGAAAATATATTATATAATCCAATATTATGTTTAATATTAATCAGATAAATGATATTAAATATCTTTATGTTATATACTACTTTTCTCAAAAATCATGGAGTAAATAAAGTGGTTCACATTCTTTACAGTTTTCATAAGTGGCACATATTGCTGTAACTATTTTGTTTCTCAGCTGTGAAAATTATAATAGATGTTATGATGAAATAGTTCTATATAATTAATTGCAAAGGAATTACCTCTTCCCTTGGAAAAATGATTGTAATATTTCCAGGAAACTGGATATGATTTTGTGAAAAAATATTCTTTTTTAATATAAAAACATAAATGTAGAAAAGAAAGCACTTGCAATCAAGTTAATGATGCTACAGAAATCTTAATGTGTTACTTAGTTACAATGACACTAAAAATTGTTTTTAAATGACTTCAGGAAAGTTAATTTTAAAAGCAATTGTCAGAAATTCTTAGAAATCATGGGATCTTCAATTTAATAAATATAAACTCTCCACAGAATTCAGTACTCAAATATCTAAATATTGTAAGGTAATCTGGCAGTGGAAATAGCCCATATATTGCTCAGTATTTTTAAAAATCAGTACTAGGCTTTACTAGAAGCTGAGTAGCAAATAATTCTTCAAATTTTAATCAATTCTTAGTCTTTAAAGTGAATAAACAGATATAATAAAATCCAAATCAAATAAAATCCAAAATGATATAATTTAAAACTCTGAATTTTGATGGTATTTTATGCTTTTTAGTGGTAACTTTACATACCAATTTATTTTTACTTGATTTTATATCAACTAGTAATAAGATTTTATTCCTACATTCAGTCTTATATTATAAAGAGGGAGGAGTAAAAAAATAAATAAAAGCACTTGTGCATCATTGAATATATGTGAAACTGCATATATCAATACAGTTAATAAATTGTACACAGATCTTTGTATTGTAAAAAAATTAAAAGTAACATAAACAATGTCTGCATGAGTTCATAGAACAAAATGAGATATCTACAAAAAAATTTGGATAATGTTTCTCAAACCAGGTTTCATTTACTCCTTATGATAATCATGAGAAGTGGATATTATTATTATACCCATTTTTCAAATGTGAAAAAAGAGTCTCAGTGGGGTCAAATGCTTCAAGTTTAGACAACTAATAAATGGTACATAAAATCTCTAATTCAGAGATTTGGTCTCTACCTCTCATAATCTTTATGTCACAGTGTTTTTCACAAAGAAAATTTGATGAAGAGCCCACAGTTTGAGCTTGACTATGAATGATTTTGCTAGGTGAAAAAGAAAGAGGTTTACTTTACAGACGATAATTACATACAGAAAAATTCAAAAGAGATGGGAGAAATATGGTATATTTTAGGGAGGTGAAAATTGCCACTGAATGAAGTAGAGTATAAATACTTATTTCATAAGATCCTGATCCTATAATCAAACACAATTTACTTTTACATATGAGCTATTTCACCTGATTATTTTAAGTAAAAACAAGAAATTTATAGTATTTAAAAAAATTAAAATTGAATTTATGAGTTTCAACTTTTAAATAATACAATATTAATTGATATCATTTGTTAATCTACATGATTATATTTGAGGATCAGGAATATGAATAAGAACCTCTAAAGATATATGTACACTCAATCTAATAGTAACCCACTCAAATAAAATAATTTCTGTGTAAAATGGATTTCAGTAATGCTTTATTTGTTTATATATTTTGAATGGATGTTGTGAAGATTCAAGAATGGGGAGAAATATAAAGGTGATTGATTATGTCCACTTGTACCTCCCTTAAGCCTTCTCTGACATCTGTTCCATTTTTAAAGGTGCTGGGGAAGACGATTCTGCAACTTTTATAACTTGTTCCAGGGTTAAAATTTTTTTTTCTTTAGTCTTCCCTCTTCAGAAGTCTCAGTGTAGGAAAATTTTTCACATCTGACATACAGAGTTTTATGTATTTAATATATGAAAAGTATGCCTAGTTACCTAAGAAAGATTATGCCATATAAAGCAGTTTTGCTATGACCGAAGTCACCATTGTGGCTACTATTATGAGTATGAATAAATGGATGGTTAGTTAAAATTCTTAGTGAAAACTTTCTGGATCACATCAGGAAATATTGTTATATTAAAAGAGAGAAACCTATATTTCTCTGTGTGTGAGTGTGTGTTTGCATATGTGTATGCATATGTTTTCTGTTAATTTTGGAATACATCAAGTGACTTTTATCAATTTAATTGTCAACAGCAAATATACATATGTTTAACAAATATAGTCTGTCATAACTTCCTGTACTGAATCCAACAAATACAGGTTATGTCATAACCCCTTGGACTGAAACTATAAACATTTAGAATACAGTCAAAATTGCCAAATTAAAATTATTGTATGGACATAGCAAAAGTATTGTAGTTATTAATTATAGCTTTAGAAATGAGAATTTTATCAGGCCAATGGTCTGTTTTGCTTTCTAACCTTCCATTTCAGGGCAAAAATATAAGAAAATAAATGAAATCACTGTATCATGAGTGACTGCCATTACAGTATTGCCATTTATTAAACCCAGTGTAAAGAAGGAAACTTAAATTGATTGATTTAAAAATCAGTGTTATTTAGATGTTTTAAATGCTCCTTTATCCCTCTCCATGCATCTATTCTTCACATGTTAGATTGCTAGATTATCCTACTCTTTATCCAAAGGTCTAGAAATTGCTTTTCCTCTTCTTCCACCTGTTAAAATACATCTGTATCCTTTTTCAAGAGGCCTGCTCTTTGCTAGTCAACTTGATAAAGTAGGTGTTCTCTCTTACAAATAATGTATTTTGCATTTAAACAAGATTATTAACAGAAACAATGGATTAACTCTAAAGACTGAAATTTTAGTACCTCTGTGAAAATGACAAAGGTACTTTTATTTGAGAAGAAGAGGCACTTCATTGATACTCATGTCACACTTCTTGGTGGCGATTTGCTGATTTCTAAAGTTGGCTCTTGACACTTTTTAAATGAATCAATACGTGTTAAATCAATGAATCAGAAAGATGATGCCTAGTTTTAATTTGCCGAAATCCTACTGAGATCTCAAGCAGTAAAACACATGTTCTAGTCATTTTTTAAACTTCTCTGTCAAAGTTGTGAAGCCATAATATGTCAATACCTAAACAGCTTTTATAATCAATGGATGATACCTTAATATTTAACAACAGATAAAATACACTATACAGAATATGACTTCTACAATCAGTTATGATTAAAGAAATTTACATGGTCTATTTTTAGCAAATTTTAACTATAAACATGGTTCCCACAGGTTTTGCCTTGATGACAATACTTTTTCACTATGTCTCTAGTTCTCCTCAAGAAATGTAAACAAGTTTTCAATGGTATGTATAATTAAGGTAAAGCCCAAATCTTCTAATGATCAACCACCAGAACCATAGCAAGAAAATCCTTCCTTTAATCATTTAAATCAGTCTTTCACCATGGGCTCACTTCCACTTTGGTGAGGCATCCTCTAGATCAAGCAGACTGACCACATGTCAGCTGCTACTTCTTCCTGGTAAAGTCCTGCTACTTCTACCACTTGGCATAATTTCAGTGCCTGGTTTTCTTGACAGGTTGTAGCCCAGCATGAAGGATGCCAATATCATAGGTTCAAATACTGTACAGTAGAATTATCTGCCTTTCTATTTATTAGTAACAGATTTTAACATCTAACATCTGCTACTCACATATCCTCTTCATGCGAGAACAGACACAGGGCAAGTTTGTATCTTAGAAACAATACAAATACTAAAAGGAAGAATTGATATCACTTATGATTCAATGGCATATTAAAAATATATATATATATATTCCTTAGCCAAGCTTGAATTTGAGTTCAATGTGCCAACACTAAACACTCAGCCAGATTCTCCCTGGAAGACCCTGTGCCGTCACTACAGAGCCTTTGAGTGTTCTCATGTAACTACTTCAGTTCATTAAATGACACCTTGGCTCTTCTGTTTTAAACAGAACTAAATTTCTTCAATTTATGTGAAATTAACTGCTAAAAAATAGTATTTGGTGAATAGTGAATCAGCAAAAGAAATGTCTTTTCCTTGATGTAAATCATATACTGGCAGTAGCCATTTTTCTCAAATTTTATAAAGCAACTACTCTTTTCACAGCATACTGGATATAGAGGTTTACTCTCAGTAAAAGGAGAATATAGAAAAATAAATGAGATTGAGTTTAAAACACACATAAACACTAACACACAGAACCATAACGTTATTAATAATGTTAATGAAACTACTCTAAATAATATCTGAACAGTCTAAAGGAAATTAAAGAAATAGTAATATCTGTTATTTGGATGTAAGAGAGGAATTCCTTACATTTTTAGATAGTTCTAATGATTTATGAAATTGCTATACCCTCTTGAAAATTTCCTTGGCTCAGGAACGAAAGCAAAACAAAAGAGCAACAACAATGAAATCTCTGATTATCCATGTTGAGGATTATGAATAAGATGGAAAAATAAATGAAACTCATACATCAACCAAATATCCCAGTTAGGCTTTTTTATTTCCTCACTCAGTTCTGTTTGAGGAACTCCAAGGCTGGTCAACTTTATACTGAATTCTGCTCTACAGTAAACACTACTTATAGCAAGATTTTAGTGAGTCTCACCTCCTCCACTAAATCGTATTTGTCAGATATATTTGCAAAGAAAACCACTGATGTATTTTTGTTGCATCTGCCCTTTCTAACCCTTTATACCCATGGTAATGAACAGAAAAATGGTCAACGAGACCTGAAATAGAAAGGAAGAGAACAAGAAAAGGTCAACAGAATGTTCAGAATGGAAAATCAGGCATCGGGTAACAGAATCGACCTGGTTTTTATGTGGTCCTAAATTCATAACATGGCTTTGATATTATTCTTTTCTGTAGAAGTTTGAACAAGTATGTGCAAATGAAAAATTTCCAAAAGCACAGTAGTTTTTTTTAGTTTTAAGTTTAGTTTAATACTTATTTATTTTGTAAATGAATTCTAAACAATCTATGTCTTAGTTCAATACCTTTGCTGCATGGAATTGGATTGAAACCCCATTGAAAAAAAGAAAAGAGCAACAACAAAAGAAATTTTTTGATTATCCATGTCAAAGATAATCAGACTTGCACACACGCCTGCACACAGACATACACACATACACACATACACACATACACACATACACATATACACACATACACATATACACACAATAATTTGGTAAAATAGAAAATAATATTCTGCTATAGGCAAAACTATACATGTCAGTTTGGGAAGATAAACAAATTCTTTACAGCAGCGTTTTCTTTTGGTTTCACCTATGTTTTCATTATGGTGCTATCTGATGAAGTTGATTAATGACCACAATTAAAGTAAATTAGCACAGTATTTAATATAGAAAGAGTAATTCATTCAATTTCTTTAAGGATGTCTCATTTATATGTAAAGTTGTCACAGAAATGTTGTGTTTTATTAGAGTATTTTATTTAAAAACAGATATCTAAAAGCCTCCATAAATGTCAAAGCAAAAAAATGACCCTAGGATAATGTCAACATTTTGATATTTTATGCTGGAGTGTATGAAGGATTTCATCTTCTTTTGCTATGCTAATATGATTTTCATGGATTATGGCTCTCATTAACATTTCCTCATATTTAATACTAAACATTTGATCGGAGTCATACTATACATTCTATGACAATGCTTCCTAAACTTTAATGTACATGTGAATCACCTAGGGATCTTCTTAAAGTACAAATTTGGATTCAGCAGATGTTGGTTGGGGCTGAAATTCTGCATTTCTTTAAGCTACCAGGTGATGCCAGTGCTGCTACTGTATAGACCACATTTTGTGTAGCAATGTTCTAACATCTCCAAAAATGGATTTGAAATCCAGTGCCTATTTTCTGGAAATGTGTTCATTGACATAGAGTCTAAAAAAATGGAGCACATTGTTTTATTCAACCACAAATTAAACAAAATCTCTCTTAAGAAAGGCCAGAAGCACATACTTTTAAACTTTTTATTAATATAGTGATACATTCTGGAAATGTTGATCTGCTGCAAATTCTTATGAAAGATTTTGTCTTTGGGGCAGCATATGCATTCGTATTCTGATAAAAATCTTCTAAATATTACCCAGGGATCTTACACTGTCACAGAAAAAAATAAGATAAAAAAAATCATGAGTTTCATTAAGGATATCAGATATAAAACATGAGAAATTATGCAAAAAGTTTGTTTTGGTTATTTGATGTTAGAAACTGAAAATAAATAGTGTGAAAGTACAAATGAAGAACTGATCACATGGTGTCAGATATGACAGTTTGGTTAAAATTGTATTAGTCACCTCAATTTACTATGTTTGATAACTCAAGTATGAACAGTCTTAACAGCTGTGATTCAGAACTTGAGATCTGAGACACACTAAGGCAGAAGAGCAACTTCCATTTTATTTGCAAGTCTTATGTATAATATAAACATATAAGTATACATAAATTAATGTACACACACATACGCACATATGACATCTCCCTGCTTATTTTCCTTCTGCATCCTACTTCCATTTCCTCTCTTAATTTCTCAAAATTTACTTCTGGGAAAGTTAAATGGCTAGTTTGGGTCTGTGAAAAATTGGCAAAGATGTTTCAAATACCTTATTTAGACTATCTACCTTCTCTACTCTGCTCCTGTAATTGTTTACACCTCTACCACTGCATGTAATAACTGCTTTCTTTAATTTTTAATTAAGTTGTTAGAGGGAACTAGTCTGAATTCACTTAATATTCTAGTTTAAAGCTATAAATATGACCTAGACTAACTGTTTAAGGAGGTGTGAGATTTTTCTTTTAGCCATGTGTTAGTGTGAGGTGAGGGTAGGGAGATGAGTGCAGGAAAAGGAAGTGAGGAGATGACAGAAGAGTAAGCACTGCAGTGTGATTTCTGTTTGGCCAAACTTCTCTTTTACTTGAGACTGAACTACTATAAAAATGCTTAAAGAATCACCTACGTGACTGCTGGGCCTGAGCTCTAGTGAAAATCTACTGCACAAACTGCAAACTACTAAAGAAAGAAAACACTAAAGAAAGAAAAAGTTGATAACTAGTGTTTTTAAAAATTGGCAACACATAATTACAAGTATTCTACCTTGAAGGTATTTAACTTAAATTTTAACTTTTATAAAAATAAAATTAAAAACTAATTTTCAGGAGGTAATTCATTCTGAGTCTTTAAAAACTGTTTCTAAAATTGAAAATAACCTAATACAGTAGTACAACAAAATCTAGAATTATTAAAAGTTTATGCTACTATCATGACTTTCTAAAAGTACATATCTAAATGCTTAAAATTTTTGGCTCCATACATTAAAAAAAAATAGAAAAAAGTGAATATCTCAGAACCAAACATACCTGTGTAACATTAGTATTTGATGCTAAGATACTATAAGTGTCAAAAACTAAGGGCATAATTTATGACTAATGAAACACAGCCATTAAGTGGCTTACATTGCTGGAAAGAAATAGTAGAATAACATGTAACTCTTTTTTTTTTTTTTTAATAGGGATATTTTGTTAGTCTGAAATTAATGTCTTCACCTATAACACTTTAATAACTTGTTCTGTGTATAAAGTTCTACTGAGAAATAAAAGTCCCAGATGTTTAAAATCCATCAATCTGTTGGGTAAGATTCTGAGTAATGTAGTTTCATAGGCTACAATTTTGGACCTTTTTTCTTCAAGACATTTTTTGATGTGAGCTTTATGTCACTGTCATTTTGAAATATAAATCCTCTTGCAAGTTTCCTACCTGGTAAAATAACTTTTTACAATGGTATCCCTTTATATCCTTCACTATCTATTATGACATCAGTGAAACTGCTAAGAAAATAAATTTTACCAAAGATTCGGTCCTTCAAAACAAGTCAAAATCATGTTCCTAACGCTCACACCCCACCCTGTAAAATAGCTGCTGGCACTTAGAGCCACTACATAATGGCTCATATTTCTTTAGTCATTCCAGGGAAAGCATGGTAAAAAGAAACAGCATATCCAAACCACCCCAAAGTTAATCATTTCCCACGGATATGCGGATAATATCTGCCACAGATGTTTTCTGTGTGATATCTGGCTTTGAATAGGACCTCTATCATATATATTTTTGTTGTAAATATTCCTAAAATTTAGTTTCAGCTTTTACAAAGTTGGCTTTGGCTTTGATAGGCAAATATTAACACCCAGTCTGCTCCACCTAGACTTTCATTTTCTCAGGATCTGAGCAAAGTAGTTATAGATTCCACCATTGGCAATGTCTTATTACACGGCTTTAGGTCTCTACTCTGGTCTGAGAAACTAGAGAAGACAATATATTATTTAATTCAGAAGAGATGATTTCCTTTGACAATGATATAGCTTCCCATATATCAGGTAGTGTTCTAAAGCCCTTTAGAATTAATTCATCCTTCTAATCATTTTTCTGGGGCACACTTACTATTCACATTTTAAAGGTCAGGAACAGGGAGAGACCCAGAAGTTAAATATCTTATACAAAACCACAGCTATTGGTCTGTGAAATCAGTTCAAACTCGGACATTTTCCCTTCAGGGTTCACACAATTACCCACTATGGTCTACTGCCTATTAAACTAAATTATCAGAGTAGAATCTCTCCCTTCCTGTAATACTAATCTCAATTATTTGTTCACATTGTCCCTGTCTGGTTCTTTACATTTTATATCTTTGGAATTATTTCTCAAACTCTACTTGAATTTTTCCCCCTTTTCCACTCTTCATTGAAAGTTATTTTTTCAGTTTTATTGAGTTATACTTGACATATACTAGTGTTTGCTTAGCTTGTAAAACATAATGATACACACACACACACACACACACACACACACACACACACACAAACCCACACACACAATTACTCCAGTAAATTAACATCGATCACCTCATACACTTACAACTATTTTTTCCTGTGATGAGATTTACTCTCTTAGAAATTTCAGTATACAATATGGTGTTGTTAAGCTCAGAACCTACTCATCTTCTAACTGGAAGCTTGCACCTTTTCATCATTTTATCCATTTCTCTCACCCCTAACCCCTATTTCTGGCAACCACCAAGCTGTTCTCTATCTATGACTCTGTTTCTTTTTTTTCTTTTTTTTTTAGATTCTGCATATAAGTAAAATAATACAGCATTTGTTTTTCTGTCTGACCTATTGCACCTTTCATAATGTCCTCGAAGTTCATCCATATTTGCAAGCAAAAGGTTATGAAAGGTCTGAATTGGATTCTGTGTAACATATCATGCTAATCAATAATTTAAATGAGGATTCAGATATCAAATTTTAAAATCACAAATAAATAAAGCTGGGGACTATAGCTAATAGTTGAGATATTAAAATTAGTTATTTTAAAGCTGCAATTATTAGACAGAAAAAAGTAAACAAACAATAATATAAAGCATAAAGCTCCAATTTAGAATGAAAAATAAAATATGGAAGATATGTTTTAGTACTCAGCATTAGGCTGCCTAATAGATGTGTATTTTTAATATAATTTTGAGTTTTTCTATTACTAAGAGAAATAAAGCTACTCCTTTCTTCAAAACACATTTAGAATGCTACATAAAACATATTAGAAAATGTCAACAAATATTTTGCATTCCATAGAAGAAAAGTAAAGTGAATGAAATTTGAGAATTATGCTTTTAAGGAAATGGTTAAAAAATTGAGAAAGATTTTCCTATAGAAGAGAAGCCAGGAAAAGATTATTGTTAAGGGGATTATTGAAGAAAGATTATTATTACATGAAGGCTTGACAATGGAAGAGGGTTTAGGTCAGTGGTTCCTCCAGAATTTCAAAAGAAAGTAGTTTCTGATCCATATAATTAAAGATTTGTAAAAACTAGATATATATAACAATGGCATAAGTAGTGTCATGAAAGAAGGAGCTTATTTTTTTTTTTCCTAGAAAAATTCTAGTAGTGGGATCTCATCCTTAAAGATGGTCTAGATGTAATTCCTTTATTGTTTTATATATAAACAAAATGATCACCACAGTTTCTTTCAACAATAGGAGCCTGAGAACCTCTATTTTCTTTACATATCCTTTGGTTTTTATATCGTTTGCTCTTCTCTTTACCATTTTTCCCCATTTCTTACAGATGATATGCTTATGCAAAATAATTTAACCAATTATTCTAAATCACTCTTATTTTCAAATAACAAAAACATATTTATTAATAAATCTCCTAAACATAATATGATTTCTCACAAAGTTGGCCAATCACAATGATAATCTACTTTATTCCCTTTCTTTTTCCACAAAATAACATTCTTTTCTCATTCTTTAAGAAACTTTCATTTTCTTTGACATTGATGAAGTGTGGGAAATTTATAAATTTTGTGATTTATATAATTTATTTTTATTTATGATGAACTGATAAATTCAAGATATAAAGTAGGTTCATATGGTATAACTCAATATTAATCAATAATATATTCCCTTTATGAATTCTGAGTGCATGAGAGCTGAAATCATAATATATTACAGAGGAAAAAATGCAATAGTCTGTAAATAGCTTCCAGTGTCCAAACAAGCAGTTGTCATTGAATCTAGCTTATATTTAAAGTGCTACAGTATAATTAAGTCATTTTCGACTTTGAAGTTAATGATCCATGCAAATTAAATTGGAGGAGGGCAGTCGCAACTTTTTGTTATCGTTGTTGAAGTTGTAGTCCTTGTAATTCGAAAGACTTTCTGCAAAGTTAGCTTTGAAAATTTATGGTAAGCTGATATATACAAATGAAACTACATACTGTAATTAGCAATCATATGTGATGTATTCATAATGTAGTCATGACAAAGATCTAAAAGAAATAAGCATTGTACAGTGACATAATAAATTACAATTTTTGAAAAGTTTTGGCTGTACCTAAAATTTGCATATTCTCTGGTTTATGGTCTGGTAGAAATAGCTACAGACCTGAAGTCAGATGCCAAGTCTTGGCTCTGGCACTCTCTAACTGTATGAATCTAAGAAAGTCATTTGAACAACCTAGTCTCATTCTACCATCTGTTAAATGTTGGGAAAGCGAGGGCAAAGATAGACACCAGCCTAACTTCACAGCCTAACCTGTGAAGATTAAATGTGATAACAGATATGAAATACTTGTTAATATCAAAATGTCCTAAACAAATGTAAGATTTAATTATACTAGTCAAGTAGCATATCTGCCTAGTTGGGGAGTTCATGTCAAAATATTTCATATCTTTACAGAAAAATATCAATTTGGGAATTTTAAAAAAATATTCTATAGGAATCAAACATTTCTAAACTGATGGAAAGTAGAGGCAAGAGAATGAGAGCCTAGATTCTCCCCAAGAAGAACACAAGTAGTTTTGTTGTATTTTACACACACAAAAAAGCTGATATTCTAATATCTTGGTTACCTTGAACTAACTGGGGGAATCCCCCAAGTTTTAACTATTTGTTTTTTCATTAATATTCCTATCTTAACCTCTTTTTTTTTTTAATTGAAATACTCTATCATGCTTGAGACCTAACAAAATTACTTGATTTAAAAGAAAATGTTATTTCTCATGGAAATATATAAATAGGGATAGAGAGAGAGATTATACAGATATATGAAGTATCACTATTAAGGACAAATTTAGCCTATGAGAAAAATATTTTACTAACTTCATAAAAAACAAGATAGAATAGTGATATTTCAAAGTCATGAAGCTTATTATTATATTTATTTTAATTTGAAAGTCAATTTTTAAATCTTTAAGACTATTCTGCACCTTAATAGGTAGTAGGTAAAAGAGGGACTGACTTCACCTATGATATGTTTTAACCTCCAATTTATAAATGCATCTAAATAGAAGTAGCAATTATGGCTTTTACCTCAAAGAGAAAAAAAAAAATACTTCACTTTATTTATTTATTTTATTTTTTCTCTAATCTGGAAAGCTGGACACAACTGAAAAAGTTTCCTTTAATGATTTCTGGTATATTTGACTTACTTCCAATTCTTGGTGACATAAGACATCTCAAACTCAACTACTGACTCTCAAGTTTGAATTTAAATCAGGTATATTATTGCTAGTTGAAATAATGATAATGCAATTATGTATAAAAATTCCACCTATACATGGAGTGCAGTAATAACACACAGTAGAATGCCGGCTTTATTCATAATTTCACCCTCTTCCATGTGTGTGATTTGCATTGTGCCAGGGAAACCTTCTCTCTTCCCCTAACCCTCTATCATTCGTACAAAGTGAGATCCTTACTCATTTACTTTACTTCCTCCAAGTCACATACAGAATTGGAGAACTGAACATGTCGAAGGGTATAAGGAGAAAAAAAGAGAATGTTTAAGGCAAACTTTGCCATGTTGAAAGTTTTGAGAAGAGGGAAAACTAATAAGCAAAATATAGTGCTTATCAATATATTTAGGTATTCAGGTAGATCTTAACACTGTTTTATGTGTACATAGAAAATCAGAATTTTTTTTTTCATCAGGCCATTAGCTACAAAAGTGACCTTGAAAAACAATTTAGGCTGTTGAATTTCTGCCAACTCCAAAGAGTATCTAATAAATTAATAATAATCCTGGTGACTAGGATGTCCAAAGGAAGGATATTGTATGATAAATACTTTCTGCTTGCTGGCAAACTCATATTTATTGTAGACAATTCCCTAGGGGCCTCATATTAATTAAGCCTACTTTGTAAAATTAATTGGTTTATTTACAGTGCTGTGGCATTTAAAGACTGTAAGTTCCTAAAGGGCAGGGGCAATGCTTAATCATTTTAGATCACTAGTGGCTAGCACAGGACAAAAAATATTGAACACTCATTAAATATTAACAAATACATTTGGTAAGTCATTATTTAGTATTTAATTGATTTACAGCTCTGTTTGGTAGTTAGATCTCACTAAAGGTAGAGGATAAGTTTACTCTGTGTGAAATGACCCCATAAAACACATATCTATATACTAATTGATGCAATCACTTATGTTTATAAATAACTCACAATAAGTGATATTTTTAAAATGGGCATTCCAACCAGGGGACAAATCTATAATGAGTCAAAGTTAGTAACCAAGCTGTTTGCACCTTATCTGCAAAAACGAAGTGTTACAAGATGGAAGACAGTTGTCAGTGAATCTATAAAATGGGTGCCCCTGGAGCAACAATCTGCCCATACCATTATCACCAGTGTATCATGAACACTCTGGAACCCATGACAATAAATTCCTACTTTGGGGATAGACACCTTGGACCTATGATCCAATATGATAGCTCCTAGCCACATGAGGTTATTTAAGTTGAAATTAATTAAAGTGAAATAAAATTAAAGATTTGGTTCTTTTGTCTCAATAGGCACATTTCAAATGGTCGATAGCCAAAATGCCTAGTGGCTAATATATGGGACAGTGTAGACAGAACACTTCCTCATAACAAAGTTTTATTGGAGAGTGCTGCATTAGACCAAAAGTTTAAAATTACCTGTATTAGTAGTGCAATTTTGAATAATTATCATTATGTGTAATAATAAAATTATTTCTCACTCTTACTCTCACCCTCTCTCCCCCAACAATAATTTAAACTCACTATTATCATGCCAACACAGTATAACAATGCCTCTCATTGTCTATAAAAGCTCTAATGGCTATCACATAATCTTTTAATTTAATTTAAGCACTACTTTTTCACATTTTAATCATTCTTATATACTTACAAAATAATATCTATAAGTTCCAGTGAACTTTTTTTTTCCTATCCTGGTATTATCAGGTCTCTTCTTCCTGAGTAACTTATTTTAGTATCTGTTCAACTCAAATATACTTCTGACGTACTTCGTTGCAAAGTATGTATACTCACTTATTAAGGTATGCAACAAAAATACTTTGTACATAGTAAAGTTGATCCCATACCATGACATGTTCACAGCGAAAGTGTGAATTGATATCTACTGATTGAAAAATATTACAATATCCTTAACTTTACAAGAACCATTGAAATTACTCAACACCTACTTTTAATATTAATATTAATATGCTGTCCTTGCCAAGCAAAATTATAATTATATTATAGTTTTTTAGTTATAAAGTAAGTTTTTAAATGCAAAATAGGTGCTAATCAGCTAATGCACATAATTCGATTTGTATTCTCTTTCTTGAGAATTAGTAACATTCTATTGTACAGACCAACTTCTTTCAAGACTGTTTGGAGGGCTAATTCCTAAGGAACTCAGCTGCAATCTCTGAATATTCTAACTCTATCCAAGTGTTGTGCTCTCATGAGGATGCTCTCATGTCTGAGCATCCTATTAGCTTCCCTCTGTACCTAGTTCTGTTTAATTGAAATTTACGGAATGCACTTGTAGTTGTTGAGACTCAGGGCACCTTCCAAGGACCACTAAGTATATAATAATATAGCAATACCATTTATTGAACAATCTCTATACACTCGAACACTGTCCTTAACTAGAAGAGAATGCTGATTTCCAAACTTAGAACACTGCACTGCCTGCTAAAGAACTGCAGCATAACCTAGCCACTTAAGAAGGGTGACATTCCTAGTTATGCTGACAGAAATTCATAATCATTTGTCATTGTGATTAGAGAGAGAAGAAAAGTCCCTTAGTCTGCAAAAAAGCCTCAAAATGTTAATATCCTTTCCATTTGGAAAGACAGACATAAAAGCTTTGTTAATGGATTTCTTTCTGATTTAATACAACATATTAAAAGCAGGACTTGTGACTCGAAAAAAATTGAATGTTTTGTGAAGATGGTCATTCATCATTAGTTGTAAGAAGTCTATTTGTAATTCGAAGTTTTAATTGAATTAGTATAATATTTGAAGGCTGCCTTGTGTCAATGGTTGTAATGACATACTATCTGCTTCTTCTATAGTGTAGGTTACTAACAAGCATTTCAACTGGAACAAAATGATAAGAAGAACAGAAGTGTTAATTATCTATGCAATTAAAGTGCCTAATATGAGCACTAGTGTAACATTTTACTGTATTTACATGTCTAATGGCTATTAATCTTCAGATGAAAATGCCTATTGCCACTATTTATAGCTTTACAGTTAAATTATGACAAGAGGTAATAGTGTAACTTATAAATTGTGTCTGCATAGCTTCAATCTAGCCAGTCAATTTTCATTAAGCAAAACTTATTCGAGCTCATTGAATCAGTATATAATAATACGGTTATGTTATACAACATACATTGCTTTTTTTGGCTATATAAAACAGATTTTTTTCTTCTCAAAATAGCCTTGGAAATCTTAAAGTCTTAATTGAGTCTTATAATGTTATTAAACATCACACTTAGGGGAAAATGTTGTAAGTTATTAAGTATAATATGCTTAAAAAATTAAAACATATAGTCCTAATTGCCTTCGGAAAGTATGGTACCTAAATGAAGGTTCCAAGTTCCTTGAAGCCCAACCCTCCTTCCTTTTCTTCCTGTGCAAATTCTTTTGACATGAGCTGCATACAGCTCAATAAATGTTAGCTTAATAAAGTTACTTTTATAGAAGATATTTAACTCATCTGAAATCAGATGTCCATCAAATAGGCCATAGCTATTGAGATTAGGCTATCACTTTTGAAGAACACAATCCATTATTTATATAGAAATTTTATAGCTCTTGCCTAAAAAGTTAAACTGGATTTCAAAAGTAAGATAGAACATTAGAAGATCTCTAAACTTTAAGATATAGATTTACAGAAATATAGTTCACTATGGTATTGATATACAAAAATGACTAACTCAGGTTTTTACTATCAACGTTATTTGTTTAGCATAAAGATTTTATTATTAAAGCAAAAGATCAATTTATGCTAAACAATTACAATAAATTCCATGTAATGACTTTGTACTAACAGTTTTAAAAAATGATATAGATATTTTCAATTACGAAATTATTCAAATAAAATTATTCATATCAGTTTAAGGAAGAATATCTAATATCAATTTGTCTCCTTTAAAATAATGTGTGAGATTTCTTTTTTCCTACGTGGTCATGCAGCAAAGTTGACAGTGAATTCTCTTCAGGAGATACAAATTTAGCATTCTAGAGTATGGGCCAGTTCATCACGGCATACATTAAACTGCATCGGAAATATCTGACTCATATAAATATATTTAGATTATATTATTTGAAATTCTAGCTGTATCTTTTTAAAGAAAAGACTGTTTTTTGAATGCATATCATGTGCCATTCGATGTGTTTGGCACTTTTTCAGAATTTGTTTAATTAATTCATCACAAGTTAGCTTCCATCCTGTCCAGTATACAGGGGAAAACTGAAGATTAGAATAGTTAAAAAACTACTTCAAGCTGACACAGATAATGAGTGACGCATGCAGGTCTTTATACTCCAAGTTTACTTTGAGCTTCTCACACTCCGGCATAGTTGCCTCCTGGTCTAGTAAACACAAAAAGATAATTATCCTGTCACAAAGCTTTTTCTTAAGCAAAAGACAGTTAATTAAATATTTTTTTTAAAGCACCGGTGATTACTAGGAAAACAAATGTACATTTTCTTTTAAAGAGTAAGAGATAACTGAGCACCATATTCATTACTTTTAGAGCCCAAGCAGGCTTTGTATATTTTGAAGGGGAAAATACATCTTACTAACCATTGCAAGGGTTGGTTTATCTCCCTGTTAAATTAAATCCATTTTACTAAATGGAAGTTATGGAAAGATAATTTGTCCTAATAAATAAAGCACCCACTACAACAATTAGAAAAGCATATAATGCAATTGATTCTCCCCTGAGATTCCGATTCACAATCAATGACGTGAATGTATATTTATTGATGAGTCACTGGGTTGAGACACGATAGGCTATAGAGGGCGTTTCTTGCACAGAAAGGGGAGTGGTACGGGCTACCTTTATAATTTTGGGTGTTCGTATTTTCAATTTATGGAGCTTTCAGAAAAAAAATCATAACAGAGAAGAAAAGACTATAAAAAGAGAATTTTTTTAAAGTGTCAGAAGCAGGAAATAAATTGCTTGCATTTATAGAAACTTGAAATAAGTTGAGATAAATATGATGACAGTCTCACTTAAAAAAATAGGTAGACATTAAAACTGGGAATGGGAGAGCTAGAGAACTGTCAAGTTACGGCTATTATTTTGTGGTTGTGCAACTTAGCTTAGTATGAGAAGTACTGACATTTTGCCAGCAACAGGTAAGCAGGCTGATTTTGCTTGCACCAGAGCTTCTGTGTTTGATGTTCATGACTACTGTGTTACTCTAATGTCCACTGTTGCTGTTATTTTATTTTTCAACCTTAACTAAATAATATCCAGATAAGCCTAAGTGGTAGTGCTACAGCTTAAAATATGCTTTTCCAAGTCAAATTTTGGAAGAGGTGTTAAAAATGTTAAAACACCATCAAAATGTTCAAACAACTGTACAGTTAATTCAAGAGCAAACGCACTGAGAAATATAGAAAATTAGGCTGAGAAATAATAAAACAAGTAAAGCAAAAGTAATGGTTGTAGAATTATGTACTCCCAAAAGATATCCTCATTCTTTATACCTATAAGAAATGTTTATTTATACAAAATGTAAAGGAAAAGGTCTTTGCAACTATTCTGTATTAGACTAATAATTTTTAGGACTATTTGTACTTTCTGGAGTAATAAGTGTTATAACTTAGGCTTAGTTTCACAACTATACCAACCTTTTGTCCTCTATAATTCAGAAAATTTGATAAAGCAAAAAACTAAATCCAAAAGACTATTTGGGTTGAAATATGACATTTTAGCAAAAATATAATAATTCATAAATAGAAAGAAAAATAATTCTATCTATAATATATTTTATATATAATATTTCTATTAATATTTAAGTCTAAAATCACAATCATGAAGCAAAAGATAATGAATTTGTGTTAGAAAATGATTTGATTAAAAATATAATCTTAGGTTATCAATTTCACAATACATACACACAGATATATATGCTAAATTGATATGTGAGGATATATGTATATATATTCTTAATAACGTTATGCATCCCTAGTCCTAAATCTTTTTTTTTCCCTTCCACACAAAGTGGTCTCTTTTAAAAGAAAAAACTTCCATTTGAACATTTATATCTTCCAATGGAAATCACAGAAAAACAAAGAAAGAGTTTTCAAATTTTTAGTGCTTTAGGTTTAGGTAGTACTTTGTTTTTACAAATATTATCACATGCTTTTTCCCTTTTACCAACATGTATTGTGAAGATTAGATATACTTTTCATTTCACAAATGAGGAAAATGAGACTCAAATAAAATTTAAAATCCTTTCCGTAGCTATAGAATCCCTCTTTCAGCACTCTTGTCCTAGACATATAAAAGATCCAGAAGGTCAGTGAATAAGGGGCCCCGCTTGTCACCTTTTCAGAGAGGCCTTTTAGAATTATCCTAACTAAAACTGCATTTCTATTATGTTACCTTTTCAGTTACTGGCTTCCCCTATCATCCTGACTTATTTTTTCTTAGTACTTTCACCAGTTTTATATTATGCATTTATTTGTGCTTTATATTACCCCAATCTTTCCCCTGCGCCTGCCTGCCAGCCCCCTCCTCCCTCCCCCTCTCACCCGCCCTCCCTCTGGGAAAGTAAGAAAATTTTTGCTTAATTCTCTTTTGTGAGAATTAAATTTAGAGAATAGAGTCCCTACACCTTAGAATAAATGAATTGAATAATCTGTCTTTCCAAGGAAACAAGGGCAGAGTAGCTAGTGCTTGACTATGTTTTCTAACTCCAAGTTTAAGGTTTTCGTCACTATAGAGTACAGAGCTGTCTTTCCCTCAAGGAGTTAGAAGAGAATTAAAATCTGTGGTGCAGTTATAGAAGTATATAACATCTTTTTTTCACTGACTTAATTATAATTTATATTTCTCTAATATGTATTTTGTGGCTGACTAATTAGGGATACAATCTTTTGTCTTCAATCAAAACAGAAATTTCACAATTTTATGAGCACAAACACCTGGCTTATCTAGGATAATCCATCTTCCTCATAGACAGCATCCTAACTAGAGAAGGATTTTCAGTTAATCACAATGCAAAGTATATTTTTCTTAGATTTATGCTTGAAATTAGTAGCAGCTGCCCACATCAATATTTTAAGGAGAATTCCACTAAAATGTCAGTCCAATTTAAAATTAAAAACTAAAATATCTATCAGTATAGTTTTGGGATACAGAAGATATCTTTCTAAATTTGTTTTATTGTAAAATGTTATGTTTGTAGAAGCTTTTAAGTGATGAATTTTTACTGCCAGAATAAGTTATGACTTTTATTTAGTTATCTTGCTATTCCAAACTCCTTGTGCCTATTCATTGCATAAACTACTTGCACTTCTTCTACTGTGAACTAACAATATTTGTGGTGAGTCCTAATGAATATTTTAGCAAATAAAAGAAGAACTTCTAGCTAAAATAATAACTTTAACACTGTTTATATTCAATTTTCTTCCGAGGCATTTTTCCCCCGAGTAACTCACAAATAAAGGAATCAGCTATTTAGTAAATTTCCAACCATTTGTGTTCACTTAAACATTTTGATTAACAGAATACATAGGCAAAGTAACTATCACAAACAGAAAGGGTAAATGTCAATGATGCATAATTCCTAAGTTTCCCCTCTTTTCTCTCACTCTGGAAAGTATATTTATTGATTTCATACGGAATACAAATTTTCATCAGCTTATGCCCTACCTTCTCTTTACCGTATTTTAATAATAATGATGATGACAAATAATAATATATTATATTAATTAAGCCCTTATAATAAATTCAGAACTGCACTAAATGCTTCAGGTATAACAGCTTGCTTCCTACAATAGTTTTTGGAGGTGAACATTTTTATACTAATATAGAAGACTGCTGATAGTACCCCCATATCTGTTCTTCTCCCTTTTTACCAGGCACATGGCCATTTACATTTCCCAGTCCCTTTTGCAACCCAATGTGACCATGCTACTAAGTTCCTATAGGTGTGAGCAGTTTATTCATAACTTCCCAGGTCTCTTCTAAAACAGATTTGCTTCAGACTCACTGTCCATTTCCTTTCAGTGTCAGAAAGTAATAATGACTGGAACACTCTTGGAATTATGTGTTGAGAAACATTTAATCTAGGTTCCTGAATGACTTCATGGAAGTGAGGGCATCTCTCTGGCTGCCCAAAACTATTATATAAAAGAAAAATATATTTAAGTTGAACCTCTGTAATCTTGGATCTCTTGGTCATAGCAGTTTACATTGGACCTTAGTGAATATACCCAATATTACACATGAGAAAACTACAGCTGAGTAGAGTTACTTTCTCAAGATAGTACCACATATTGTACACACAATACCTTATCAGTTTAAAAAATTCTTTGCGTGAGTAATGGACCAAAAACAATCAATCCAAAAGTAGACTTACTTGGGTTTGATATGGGTTTTCAGCCCTTTAATTAATCTCATACTACACCTATCTGTGGATTCCAGGGCAAAGGATAGCCAAAAAAATCTAGATCATCTTTACTGGTAAATTTCTGAAAATTAGCTTACACCTTCCTAAAACTGTCAAAATATTCCACTTCTGGGGTGACCTTTTCCATATCTTCCCTACTATGCATTCATCTCTATTATAATCATCTTAGCTCCTTAGACTCAGCATCCAGCACGAGATCTAGTATAAAGGATATCCTTGATAAATCTTTTCTTTTGAAAGAATAACTTAATAGTGTCACTGAATATCTATGATTTACTATGTAAATTTAAAAAATCATAGAAAGTTAACTCAGAATAGAAAACGTGGGGAACTATTAGCCATATTTGATTACAATTATCTAATTTTTTCCAGAATTTTTTAAAGTTATGATTTAATAACCATCATCTCCACTTTTCTAAAAACTAGTTCCTTAATTTTAAGCTACTTTAATTTTATTTTATTTTTTCTAAATGAATACCTGTTGAAGATAAAAGTTTAAATAACATTATAAATGAGCAAAATTATAAAGATTGGCTTGCTTAAATCCATACATATTTTATATTTATATTAAAAACACAATATAAATTTCACGGACTTTTAAATGAATTCTCTAATCAGGGCAATATTCTACCACTTCTCAGCAATTGCTCTTTTTTTAGTGTTTAAAATCAGCATTGAGTCTTTTTTAATATCTGCATGAACCATGACAGATGAATAGGTATGCAGACAACAGAAGAAAGTAAGGCATAATAATTCTCAGAGAATCAATTCAGGATCTTTCTTTCTTCTTTCCTTTTTCTTTTTTCTTTTTAAAAGGGAGAGCTAGAGATCCCAGGGTTAGCTAAAAACAAACAAACAAACAAACAAACAACAACAACACAAAAACAGGCTTTAGACAAGGCCTTTCAGGAAAAGGCCTCAATTCACAAAGAAAATTGTCTTCTAGTTTAGTGTTAGCAGGCATAGGCTAGACCACACTGGAGAGGCCATGGAGGAGATTCTTTAAGCATTACCTTAAAAATGATCATTCATTTCCAAATTGCATTTTTATCCACCAAATCCAATGGTAGTAGGATATCAGCCATTATTACTTTTATAAAACAAAACATGTACTAAAAATTCAATAGATATTTGCTAGCCAATGAGAAATATGAACAAGCTTTGCTATATGAACACTTACTCTAGGAAACATTTTGACTTTAAAAATTCTGACAGTAAATTTTTACTGTGGCTTTAAATGCTAAATAGTAAGACTATTCATGAAGATAATATTTATTTCCTAAGCTTCTAAAGGCCAGTGTACAAGGGGGAAATGAAGTGATACATAATTTGCATGACATTTATGAGAAGAATTTAGAGAGTTTATCATGGATAACTTAACAAGGTGTTAATGAGTGAGAAGTCACATTAACATGAACACTCAAGTGAACTGTAGTTAAGAATGTTCTCATGCATAGAACTGGGTTAATACCTATCAGAATGTGAAAACAAGGAAAAAAACATTCAGCGTGCAGTAAGGCTTCTATTTTGTGGAAATTGAACAGTTCAAAAAACTCCTATGTTGTCTATGTTGATTAAATTAAGGCTTTTAAAATACAAAACAGAAAACATCAGGATGCCTATTTGTTTGGAGTTACGCAGTGCTTCAATTATTACTAGAGAGAGTTAATCTAAAATCTAGGCCAGATTACATCAATTTCACAGCAACCTATTTCTATTCAGGTTTCTATAGTTTGGTCTGAGGAATTTCCCAAGGCTCTTATGGCCTTCAGGGACATTTGCTTTGCACATTCTTCTATCTGTAACATTCAGAAACATTTCGAAGGTGTTAATTTCTATCTCTAAATCCATATAGCAAAATATAATATGATATTATATTTATATACATATATATATAAACAAATATCCCATTTATATATGTATGAGAATGTACTATTCTCCTTATTTAATTGAATCATTACGGATGTCTTAAATACCAATCACAGTGTTAGATCACATGGGTCCTTTTGGCTTACAACTAAATTCCATAGATTCCAGATATTATTTTCCCAGAGTACTTTTTGTTGAATATATATATTTATTCCATTCAAAATGGAAAAATAATGAACTTGATCCAATATGATTGATTTTCATTAAATCTTAAAAATTTAACCATGGCAAAGTAATATTAGTCAATTAAATTATTTTGATTTAATTTTTATCTTTAGTATAGATTAAGTCCTCTATTTTCTCCAACTTCATTTGGCTGCAGCATAACAATGTCTACTCTTTCATGTTGTATTTACATGAGGGACTACTTTCATGATAATTTTAAAGGTAACTAATAAATCATGAGGTTCACTGTTGCTCTCTTTTCTTTACCTATCTTAGAAGGACAAGAACTTCTCACACACATACACAGGCGAACACCCCCAATACACACATTCATTCAGAGCAGCGTGGAGAAAAGGTTTCTAGATTTTGATTTCAGATCTCTGTGTTCCAATTCTAATGTTTTTTTTTTTTTCCTCTGAAAGCACAGTCCCAGTTGAACTACTCAGCTTTATTGCAGCTCTATCCCTCATTTTAGACATATTCATTTTGTAAATCACAGAACAGGGCATCCATCTGTTGAAAACATTGTGTATGTGAAACATCAAAATATTCTACATGTAATACCAGTTCTCTTTAAAGAAATTGAGACCTCATCTTCTGAAAGTCTCAGTTAAATTTAATTGAGTTCTTCTTTAACATGAATAAAACTGTAAAAAAATACCATGGTAGTATATTTGTTTAAAAGTAATTTCCAAACGATCTTCTACAATGTTCATTCCTCTAGGAGTGAGTAAATATACAGAATTATGATTCCAGGGAACTATCAGGCTTTACCAAAGATGTTTCATTTGTATTCAGAAGATTTTACTTCCTAAGGTGTGACATGGACTACTGCAATAAAGGAAAATTTATTTAAAGAATGTGGAAAAGTTTTTTTAAATTAAAAGAAAAAAAGAGCAATCATAAATCACCTTCCTTTAGAACAAACTATGATACTGATAATAATTCTGTTTGATGCCTCATTTATTCATTCAACAAATATTTACTAAGTTCCTACTATATTTCATCACTAGAAATGAGGAAGTAAGCAAAAAAAGAAATGGCATGTGGAACTAACAAAATTATAGGAAAGACAAAAATTAATTAATTATATAAATGACTGTATGGTTATAAATTGAGCAAGGAGAGCTAAAAAAAAAGTTCTTTGAATGTGTAGGAATGACTTAGGCAAAGAGGTATGCAGAGAGCTCTCAAAGAAAAGAGGCTGTTCTCAAACAAACCCAAAGGCAGAGCAAGGGAACCTGTGTTAATGTTTAATACCTGAAAGTTAAGAAATTTCATCAAATTCTTAATGTGCAGCCAGAGATTTGGGTGGGTCAACATGGTTAATAAGTCACATACATAAACATATTTAATGATTTCTTAAAATTAAATTTCTTAAAATGATAATAATTAATCTTATTGATTTCTTAATTTTTTTCTGAAAAGAGGCTACTTTATTTCTCACAGAAAATTTAATGAAAATTCCAAGTGAAGATAGCTTACTTTGGGATTTTTCTCCAAACAACAATATGTTGCCGCAGATACTTAATAAGAAAAAGAAAAGGGCAAAACATTTAATTTTGTTTTGTTTGATTTTTAAAGTGTTTGGGATTTTTCCATAATTTCCTAATGTTCTCAGTTATCACTTGCAACATGGGTAGTAATATGAGAAAGAGAAAGAGGGAAAAAAAGAGGCTGTCATTGATTAAATATTGAGTTAACGCTTCCATGTTTCCTCCCCACAGTCAGCTGAGAGTAAGACAGATATTTTCATTTCTAATAAGATGATGAGAAGGTGGGAAACTGAGATCTCTTTAACTTTCCTTGTTATGGATCTATGGGTTTTTGGTAAGCTTATTATTTAAAAGATCCTTCAAGATGAGAAAAAATAATGCTGTCAAGACTTTCTTTTAAGTCAGCTAAAAGAATTCATTTAAAATATTTAAATAAGGCAGACAGCTACATACACTTAACTGTTGTACTGGTTTTAAATGGATACCTGTCAATCAGGATGTGCTAGGATTCACAGCTCCTCAAAGTCAAATATAATGGTCATGACAGAAAACAAGTGGAAAAATGTTTGACCATTTGCGAGGCTTCAGTCAATGATACTGGACAATATTTATTGAATTTAGTTTTTAAGCAATGCTTGCCTACTTCTAACATAAAGCATTTAAAAAATATATTTATTGATTGCTGAATTCTCAATGAGCTATTCCCAGTATCCAGGCATTTTAGTTTTGACTGGCAGTTCTTCCAGCTGGAAGGATCCAATCATATTTCACTTCTATTTAGTTGAATTGTGACAATCGAGATAAACCTACTAAAACCCAAATTTATAAGTATCCTCCACACCTGGAAAATCTTGAAAGCCAACAGTGACTTTAAGTATAAGTCGCTGGAAATGTCTGTGTATTTGTGTGTATACACAAGTGTATCCACATTCAGGTTTGTTGGATGTAGGGATAATGGAAACTCAGATTGAGTAGAACAGAAGTAATTCCTTAGTTTAGCAGTATTCTTTCTTGCCTATAGCCTCATCTACTAGGGCATCCTAAGCAAAGAAATAGGATCAGCAATAGAATTGTTAAACACTTGGCATGTCCACATCAGATGATCTTGTTTACTAAAAGCCCTCTTTTAGGGACAAGAGAAAAGATTTAAATTTCCTCTGGTAGGAAAGCCAGACCAAAAAAAAAAGAAGTAAATATATATGTATTTAATATTTATCTAATCCTTAAACAGAAAGTATTTTCCATTTGATTTTCAGAAAGAGCCTGTCACATTTTTTCTTGCCACTCGCCCCATACAGCTGCCATTTTGGGCTGCAACAATGAGGGTAGTGTAGAAGTAGAACAAAAAAACTTTGGGCACATTTGGATTTGAACAATAAACTCATTCATGGTTCTTTCAGTCTGGAAGATTCTGAGACTTTAGCAACATAGTAAGTGCTAAATAAGAATTAGGCAAATGGATTCTGATAAAAACCAGTACCAGGGATTTCAAAGAAAGAGGAATACTGCAAGGCGCTTAATTGTGAAAGGCTGCTTCATAATGAATTGGAAAGGTTCTGTTGCCACATCTTTATCAAAAATTAGCAGCATCACTATTTTCTTATAAAACTCAAGGTACTGAACTAAAGCCATTTAAAATAGATGAATTTCAACTAAGAAAGGGGATGTTTATAAAAGTTACCCCTGTGTTTTTAAATCTCTATTCATTCTGTGTTGTTTTTTTCAGGCCAATTTCATTAAAGAAAACTCAAATCCTGGGTTTGGTTCCAGAATAGATCTCCAGACAAATTCTCTTCTGATCACTGACCAACTGTCTCAACAATTACAGCAATGGTAAACTGGAAGGAAAGAGGACCTAAAAGGATAAATTTACCTCTGCTTTATATTTTCAAAAGATTTTTGCTCTCCTTGATGATAGAGATCATAAACTGACACAAGAAAAGCAAATGAAGTAGCTGCAACTCCTTATATTCACAGAACCTTAAAGAGTGTTGTGTTGAGGTTCTGTTCTTTTTTTTCTTTCTTTCTTTCTTTTTTTCTTTTTGCTATTGTCGCTTGGATGCTTTTACAGGAATAAACCAGGTCAGTGTGTTGTTGGCAGATTTTTCTCTCCTGTCTCTTTATCTGATTCCCTTGGTGATGGCAACTTTTGACTCTTTTTTTTCCCCCTTTAATGAAAGAAAGAGGATATTTCAAGTGCTAATACTTTAGTGCACAATTCATGCTCAGCATCTCTCTCTCCATCTGTCACTAGTCTTGCTCCAGGCACACAACTGACCATACATAGAAATATATAAAAATTAAACATTACTTCTGTGTTCAGAATGAGGGGTGGAAATGTTATGAAAATGTTACATCGAAGATGGAAGTTTCATGTTCTTGGGCTTGACACTTTGTGTAGCCCCTTTAACTTGCCCCTTTGGTTCCACTAGACTTGTGCACATGGATTTTCAGTAACAGGCTTTCAGAAATCTCAGACTAACAACATTAACAGCAGTCATGGATCCTTCATAGTTTTATCCATATTTCCAAATATTTAAATTAAATATATAAATTAAAGTCTTTCCTTTTTTTCTCCTCCTCTTCTCTCCCCTCTTCCTTGTTTTCCCCTAAATTTTCAGAGACTAAGATCCACCAATGTGAAAGACTGATGAAATTGGTGAAATTATAATCTTTATATAAAATAAGTACTTTCTTATTGCCATGACTAAATGTAGAATATAGATTATATGCCAATTGCATGATTATTGTTTTGTTTATAGATTAAGACATTTAGTGTTTGATATATATGTATATATATTTCCCCCTTTTACTATCTTTCTGCTTGCTATTTATTTTGCATCAAATTGGGTATTAAGTTCAAGTAAGAAATTTAACATTTAGAAATATAAATTTAAAAATTAATAATACCTCCATTTGCTAGATATTTAATTTTAACCTATGTTTTCCAAGCCTGATTTTTATTAAGGACAAGACTCTTATCTATATCTAAGAATAGTGATTTGAATCAGTTTAATTTTATATGCATTTTATATTATTTACCAGTCAAAATACATTTCTAACAACTATATACTAAGTAGTTATGTGTTTGGCATCATAGTGGGTTTTATAGGCAATCAATTGCATATTCTCTCCTTTCTTCTTCAGAGTTTAAATTGTTGATCCCATTGTACCTGTTAAGTAGGGCTCCTGGTAGCTGGTTGAGTTCAAATTTATAAGAGCTTAGAACCCATTGCTAAACAGGGGCCTCCATTCAACCTATCCTTCAGGGAGAAGCCTGCACTGAACTGTCTGCCTGCACTGTGCTCCTGTTGTCTGAGCGGGCCCTTATAAAGAAGTTCTTTTAATCTTATTTAAACTAATAGAATTGAAATTTGCCCTATCCAGTAGGAGCTTCACAGCCATATCCTCAACAACATCTCTTCCAACCAATCAGAGTGGCTTCATTCCAACCAATCACTAATGTACTTTTTGGACCAATCGAACTGTGAGGATTTGGAGCCCTTATTTTCATGAGAAGAAACTAATCAAGAACCAAGGGCCTGGCCTTCTTGCTATATAAGTCAGCTCCCCACTGGCTAGAAGAGTGCACTTTCAGTGTCCATCAAGAAAGTGCCCATCAAAGATTGTTTCCACAGCTAGAGCTGCCTCGTGGGAATGAAGTGAAGCTGTAAAACCAAGGCTGCCTTGCCCAAACTACCCAGGTGCCTTGCTCCAGCTGTTTCGCATTCATGCTCTTTCATAGCCAAGCTGTATTAAAATTGAGCTATATCACTATTAAGCTGTCTCACGGCTATGCTGTTCCACAGCCAACCTGTACCACAATTAAGCAGTTTGCACTGAATAAAGTCTTCCTCCCCTTACTGCATCCCAAATTAGGGACTCCTGTTGGCATTGAGTTGGCAGCAACAACCATCAGCTGACAACATATTTTAGGATAGAGTAGTTTTTATTTTTGCCTGCCCAAGAATGCAACATCAGTTCTATCTTCTTATGATTGCCCCTGGTTTTCCTTTGGTCCCTGTGGTCATGTTAAAAAAGGCCTGTATAACCATTTCATCCCTACAGCCTCAGGATTTGGTTTAAGAATTACCACACAACCTAAGTTTGTACGGTAAAAGTGAACCTTGAGATCTGAGGTGAGGGTATTGAGAAGGAAAAGCTCTCTTCTCTGTAAGGTAAATTTTATATATGATCGAAACGTTGGTGGCCAAATTTTTACTCTGGACAGGATTGATCTCAAAAAAAAAAATAGAGCGAAAGAGAAAGAAAACAGCCCCGAGGAACCAAGAAATGGAAAGAAGCTAATTATTGACAGCATATTCTGAGGTTCTAGATCCAGATATGCCTTAAACCGCAAATCTTAAAATTTCATTTACATGATCCACTAAATTCTTTTTCTTGCTTTAGCCAGTTTGGATTGGGTTTCTGTCATCTGATTAGTAAATAGAAAAATGAGACCACTACATACATTATTCTAAGAGTTTCTCCAAGTGTGGTTCATGGGCCATCAATATCAATAGCTCCTGGGAACTTGTTTGAAATGCAGCTTCAGGCCCCACAACAGATCTACTAAATTAGAAACTCTAGGAGTGAAGTTTAGTAATCTAAGATTTAACAAGATGTCCAGGTGATGCTAATGCCCAAAAGATGATGTTCTTATCTGAGAACCAATGATCTAACTCATTTGTATCTAGAGAAACGAATGTAAGGCTAGACTAGATTCCTCTTTTCCATAGATATTTCAGGTGCATTAAGTAAACGTTTTCAGTTGAGAGTTTCGGTAGATCCAGAATAGAAATTAGATTTGAGAAGTAGATAAAAGGATAACCAGAATATGGCAGAAAGAGAAGGTTCCCAATGCATTAATTTCTCCTGGACTTTTAAAAAGGTAAGATGGAATAATGTATTCACAAAGGTGCTTCTTGAAAATCAGGCCTGATCTTTATCTTGGGCTAGAAATGTTTTACTTGTCTCCTAAGTCAAAGAAACTGCTGACATTCAGAAAAGCAATTGTATGCTAAGAAAGAGTCAGACCTGAGGAGATTTGAAAGGTGAATAGGATCAATAGGAGAAGTCAAGGGTTCAAATATTGGAAACGTAAAATATGTCAGTATGAAGCCATGTGTGAGAGGCTAAGATGAGATAAAGCCAAGAGCCAAGACTGAACCAATGAAAAAATACTGTAAAAATGTCCATGTTTGGCAAGGTTTTTTGCCTTCTGCAAGTTGCATTTTGCAGTCTGAAAGTGCTTTCACTATATCTGTAAGCAACTACTTGAGAGACTGATATCCGTTTTCATCTAGCCAGAGAACGGCTTTTCACCAACAAGGTAATAGCATGGAAAGAGATCCAAAATGACTGTTAGATCTGCCAGGAATCAGTGTTTTATTTATTTTTATTTTATTTTTATTATTTTTAATTTTTTTTTCAGGCTTCTATGATCGCTTCCACCCTGGATAACAACTCCCCTGTCTTGTGAGAGTTCTGACATCTAACCTGACCTCCTCTTTTCTTTCCTAACTACAGAGTCAACTTCTTCCTAATAAGGTCAGGGTAAAAATCAAAACTAAAATAAGTATTAACAGAAAATAAAATGATTTAAGTGCTATAAATCTTTTTATAATTTAAAAGTGCTTAGGGAATAAAAAAGAAATAATACTGACATTAAGTATAATTCCAAATCAGATTAGTGCATTTTAATATGGTGTAGGGACCCAGAACACATAGTTTAAATTGGATGCTGGGTTTTTTAAATGGCAATGCAAACTAATAAGGACATGTTTTTTTTCTGTTAGAGGAGGCTAGCCTGAGACCAATTTTAAATCCTTACTTTTAGTTATGTTAATGTCTCTAAACCTTGGTTTTCTTATCTGTAAAACCTTAATGACAGTAATTGCCAAGAGTTGCAACTAGTTAACACAAATTAGCATTTTGCATAGGGCCTAACTCCCGTAAGAAATCAATAAATTATTAACAACAGTAATAAAAAATGTGTATGGTTATATGTGCTCTTTTATCATTTAGACAAACTACACCAAATAAAAATCAAGAGGTGACAAGTTATAAATAATTAAAAATCCCCTTTTTTAAAAACATAAATTAGTACATATTTAAAAATAGAAAAGAATAGGTTGAGAGAACTCTAAATAATCATCCAAAGCAGTTTTACACATTTTAGTGTCTGCTCAGGAAAGCAAAAGGATACTTTGCAAGTGTCAGGCAAAAATGAATTACATTACTAGTTTATGATTCATGGATTCTTTTCAAAATTTAGTACATGCTAATTGAACACCCACTGTGTGCTGTCACTGCACAGGCTCTAAACCCAAACCGATAACTGTCACTTGTAATTGTCTCCAGTGAAACCTGCAATAAAATCATTTGTCTGGTAAAAAAGATTAAGTATCAATTATTTTGCAGTATAAATTCTTCATTGCAGTGTCAAGTTTTTTAAATCTTGTCTCTGACTTCCTAAAGCACAGTTTAAAGGCACTTTGATTATATTATAGCTTTTTAATTTCTCTTTCCTCCATTGTATTATACAGACATCAAGGGTAATGCCTGTATGTTTTATATTTCTCACATCTAGCTCAAAGCCTTTTGCACAGTAGGTGCTCAATAAATAATTACTGTATTCCATTTAAAAATGCCCATGGAAGCTATGGTCATGTTATCTTGACTTTTTTACTTTAGCAACTGAGTGGCCTACTCATAAATTATTCCATCTTTTGTTGTTGCAATGGAATATATCGATAGAGAGAGAGAGAATACTTACTGATGGACTAGGGCACAGTAGAACTCAGTTTAAATCTTGGCTGTCTCTGAGTAATCACTATCAAGACACTTCTTTGTGCTATAATTTCTCCATATATAAACTTAATACCATGAGCTATTCTTAGATAAAACAAACAAAAAAGACAAAGGTTATGGCTATAAAAAAATAAAATATTCTTTCAAGGAAATAATTTTTAAATGAAAAAAACATTGCTACTTGATGCAGGATATTATTATTTTACTTTTTAAAGGAGAATCTAGTAATGAGCTAGGCTTTTACATCACACTTTTAAATATATCTTTTGTGATGAAAAAGTATACAGGTAGATAATTTGAACTAAAATACCTACTTGTTTTTCACCAATATTAACTCCTTTCTTTGGCTCTGTAGTATTTTTTTTTTTCATATTTAAGAATCCTTTATAAATTTTTAATCCCTAACTAACAACACTGACCCAGAATCAGTTAGTGCCTGGCATATTAATGAGTTTCAGGTGATGTTCAACTGAGACCCCCTGCCCCACCCCCAAAAAAGAATCTCAATTATAAAGGCAAATGCAGAATAGAAAATAAACTGAAGAGAAACGGAAGGAAACCTTAGTTTTTCTCATTTTTATCTAATGGGAAACTGACATTGGATTATAAACTGTCCAGAATACAACCTAGGAAGACAATTAGAATGGACTACCTCTTAGGTGTTTTCTATCTCAAATACTTTTCTTTCTTTATTACTGTAATTGTGCAATAAATCGTGTAAAAGATTTTCAATGGTAATAGATTTATCATCGTCACTACCAATGTCACCAACAGGAAGTAACTATTGAGAATCTTTTAATAATAAAATTTATCTTCCTATAAAATTATTTTTTAAAGAAACTCAGGGAAGTTGAAAATAGTTTATTAAATGCTTATGCAGTCAATAGTCACAGAATTTGTCAAAGAAAATGCATATCAAAATAGTTATATTTGACTGATCATGTATAGAGTAATTAAATGAAAAAGAATATTCTATGTGAAGTTATTTTACTGATCGTATGAGAAAATACATACATGTAGTGCTAAGTAATAGGACCGTTTTTGCAAGTACTTTAAATATGAGTTGCCACATAAAATGTAGGAAATAAGGAAATAATGTATAAAATATTTAGCAAAATAATAAAACAAAACAGTTAAAATTTAATTTCAAATAACAACCTTTTTTTAGTATAATTATGTTTCATACTATGTATAAGTATTACTTATACAAAGCATATTTGTTTTATCTGAAATTCAGTTTTAGCTGGGTTTTCATTGTTCTATTTTACTTCTTTGCTAAATCTGCCAACTCTAATACTAAATCATTTAATTTTCATACAATTTAATGAGGTAAGTAATATTATCATCAACATTTTTATAGATTTAATGAAACACAGAGAGTTCGAGTATTTTTTTTCTAAAGCTACAGTTTGTATGCATTGAAGCCAGTCTTCCAAACCAAGCAGTGTTTTCTAAAGCTTTGTTTAACTACCTCTTTAGGTTCAAGAAATGCTGTATTAAGATGATAATAGTTACACATTTTCATAAGTGTAAATAAGAATGACAAACAAAAGCACATTTAATCAATGTTTTTCTTGAGTAGCATGTGAAACATTTTCTTTTATTAGAGTAGCGAGTTATGGTCAGATCCAACTTAAAAACAAAGACAAAAATAATTAGTCCATAACCACTCTGAGTTTTCAGATCTCACAGAATAAAAGCAAAAACTCACAAGTCTACATTGAAGTTTTCAAATACTGGATCCAGTAAATGCTGATTATTAGCTAAACCCCACTTAACCTTAAAATACTCTATTGTTACAATAACACTAAGAGAGTGGTTAGTTTCAACTTAGATTCCCCAGAACTTCCTTATGCTTTACTTTTTATCCAGCAGTGTCTTGTACTATCTTTATTACAATTGACGAAACTCTTTGTCACTCTGACAAGTTCTGAATTCCTCATTCTTGTTTTGATTATGTTTCATCCTGACATCCCAAGCTTTGCCTTTCATCGTCTGGTACAGCTAAAGCCTCTCTTTTCTAAACTATTTGTCTTTGTTCTTTAACTTTTATTATTCTCTTTTCTTCCTGAGCCTTCCAAAATTTTTCACTATAACCTGCTTCCTACCCATTCTTTTATCTTCTTATCTTATTTTCTCATATCTATACATTGATTTGTTTTTCTCTAACTCCTATATTTGTTTGTTTTCTACTCTGCTACTTAATCCTACCTCAAAAAGAGAGCAATTAAACTATTCTCACTTTTTCCACTCCATTCTCCCTCCTGAGTGGGTGAAGTCTGAAGTTTGTCACACGAAATTAAAGAATCTAAGTGCATATAAAATATTATTCATATTGCTTTTCCCTTGCTCTCCTGTTGGATAATTTAATTCTAATGTAGACCTCACCAGCATAAATCCACTAGGAGTATATTTTTTAAAGTACCTGGAACAATATCAGTAACTAGTAACAATTATTGAAAAAATAAACCATCTTTGCCCAAGCTACTTAGAGCAGTATTATTTTTCCGTGTTCACTAGTAACTACATTCTCTGCCTTTCTTTGAATACATAACAAGAAATGAGGTTAAAGAGTATATGAATATCATAGAGAAATTAAAATTGTGTTTGCATGTACCCACATACAGGTTCTAGGTTTTAGAGGGCAAAATCAAGAAAAAATTTGCAACCTCAGATTTTTTATTTCTGCAGTATCAAGACTGGTAGTTTATTATGAATGAGATAATATGAATATATTTTAAATAACCACTCAATAATTGATTAAACCTAGTCACATAGTAGACACCCAATATGGGAATTTTGTTGCTATTTGTTTGTTTGTTCATTTGTTTAAGCAGAACCCCATTTCTTCTTTTCAGGCAAAAACTAATAATCCATCTACTACATGTGAAGATGGATGTATTATTTGCCATCATTATAGATTTACTATGTTGAACCATATAAATCTGCTGATAAATGTAAATGTCTTTCATCTATAAAAATGAAATGTCATAAGGTTTAACTTAGTAATTTAATTAATAAACATTATTGGAAACTTACGTATCAGACAACTTAGTAATTGATCTTCATACCAAAATAAAGAAATGATGTTTTCTCCTTATAACAAGTAAGAAAAATATACTATCCCATACAGTAAGTGCTAGTCCTAGGAAAGTGAATTTGCCAGGTAACTGAAATGTATCTCTTTAAGGAACCAAACTTTAAAAACAATGCACCTATGTTTGTTGTAAACATTTCTAAAACATACTACACCTTTCAGTCTTCATAAATAGAATAGGTTAAATAAAAGCCAATCCAATCTTGATGACCCAGGGCTATAGTCTAACTCTCCTCACATTTATATATAACTTATATAACATTCCAAAAAAACTAAATGTATTCCTCTGTGATCATTGTGATGAACTCCAAGGCTGTTGTCTTGGGGCTCAGATGATGTCTAAAGGGCTATTTGTCCCTCTTCTAAAGCAGACATATACTTTCGAAGATTGTGTATTGACCTCCAGCATTTGACAGTCTTCTCTCAGAGTAATTACTTCTTATTGCTCCCTGTCCTGTCCTAGATTTTTTTTACTTCCCCTTCTGTGTCCAGTTGGCTTCTTTCTGTCTTGCTTTGATGTAGAAATAAGACAGTTAAGTGTGTTCACTCTGAGTGTAAACTGAGATTAAATGGGTCCTGAGTGACAATTTAGGAAGTTCTGCCATGTGTTATGTAGATTCATAAATATCTGTGTAGTTGCCCAGGGGAATTGGGGATAATTTCCTGATAGGATAACTGGTTAAGAGGCTTCTGGATAAGTTAAGTGTCACTTAGAAAGTATTTTATTATTCATAGAATATCAATGGAATTTCACATTATTGTAGAAGAGGGTACAATGCATAATTAAAATAAATATAAGAGAGCCAAAGTTTTTCTACAAAGCCTCCCCCAACCAATGGAATAGTAGTTATTCTTTGAAAGCTTTTAACATAAATACATGTACAAATACACTTACATATATGGTATATTCATAAGTTTTGATATATAATAATTAAGTCATTTGACTTGAACATAGATAATTTTTTTTTTTTTTTCCCTTCACTATACGTCTTTGCTTTCTGGATTAAGTTAGAACTGGATAAAAAAAATCTAATGTGACTCTACTCCTGGATATGTTAAATCAACTGAAATCAAGATGTTGTACATCTAGAATTGACTGAGCTGAAAGAAGATTGAGGACTATAGTTATTATGAGAAAAATACAATTATCTATAAGGCTAGGTTTATAATAGTTTTTTTTTTTTTTTATCCTTTATTCACAACCACACATAAATATATACCATCTAATAATATATAATCATTTAAATATATTTTAATTTTTAGTATATACAATTCTTAGCCCCAGGTGTTTGTCTAAAGCATAAAATATTTTACAGCTTGACCTAATAGAATGTTTTAAATTATCTGGCAGTCCTTCAGTCTGTCTTTAGAATTGTGTCAATTTTTTTTTTTTTAATCTGAAATATTTTTGATGACATTGACTTTGAGGCTTGCCCTGTGGCCTGGACTTCTATCTCAATAGATTATGAGTCTCTTAAGTACTATGATGCAGTACTAAAGCACCAGAGAAATACAAAGACTTTAAAAAAAAGGAAAAAACAAACAAACTTCCCAACTCCCTTTTTCTGATTAATCTAAACAAGTATGTTTGTGCTTTCTAAACAGAGAAAATAGTTTCAAGAGAGTTATTCCATCTTTAGTTAGCTGACATATTTTTTATAACTTATGGATTTGATATGAAAGGTATGGTGCTTATCTTTTAGGTACTTGTTTTCTTTTGGAGGAAAAAAAAAAAATTATAAAGAAAGACCAGACAGAAGTTAAGAAGAAAAGAGTGAAAAGAGTCATCAATAAACATTTTGGGATTTTGAAACTTGTTTTAGATTCTTATATACACGCCTCTCTAGGATTCACCTTGAACTACTTCCAAGATAAGATAATCTTTATTCTATCTTTCAGGTAATCCTGGATAATAAAATTGACTTGGATTTAGGCATAAGATCTGATTTTTCTTATACTTGACTTTTTCTTGTGATTTTTCTATTTACATTTTATTTTACATTGTAAATGAATCTTGAAAAATATACCACTATATATCATATCAACATTTATTATTATTTGGCAACGTATACTGTTTAGGAAAAAAAAAAAAAAACTTTTCTACATAAAGGATCTTGGTAGTGAGAGATAAAATACTGCTGTCATTTTTTAACAGCTGGTGTTAGTGTATAGCACTGAGAGCTTGCTGAATATAAACAAGAAAGATGATCTCCTGTACAAACTACATACTGTTTATGTGGTTGTATATAGTGGTGACAACAAGCAGTAATTTCAAAGATACTGCATAAGATCTCATGCAATTTGCTGTGAAAAATAATGATATATTATCTGAACACCATTTAAACCACCACTGAATAAAAAGGTGTTATTATGAATTTATAAGGTGAAATCTCATAAGTATTGTCATTCTTATAATAGCAATCTGATTACTACTTGGAATTGCAATTATATAAAAGGAAACCAAGGTCTTCGTAATAATAGTCGAGGAATATTGATTTTTTAGCAGAAAGCATTGTTATGTAAGTGATGCAGTGGTAGCTTCAAGTATAGGTAATATCTATGACTATTTTCCAAATAAAGTTGATTCATTAATAATGTTATAGGTTAGATTATTTCTCCACTGTGGAAGATGAGAATATATGGAATAGAGAATGAGTTTTCCATTAAAAGGTCAATATCACCTAAGTGCATTTATTGCAGAGAAGAGATAGAACAAGAGAAAATTTTCACCCTCCAAATGATTCTATCTCTGACCCCTGGGTAATGGTCTCTTCAAATATTTACTTGAAATATGTATTCATTTTTCATTCATTTGTCTGTCAACAAATGATTATTGAATATTTCCCACATGTACTGTTCTAGGTGCTGAAGATACAGCAGTGAACAAGTCAATGTCCCCACTTTTATCAGATAATAAACAAGTGGAACAATCAATAAATTCAGATAATGTCAACTGCCGTGAAGAAAATAAAAGAGAATAACAATGTAGAGAAGTTTAAGAGTTAGAAAGGGGACACATATTAGATTGGGTGATCTGAAAATGAGCTCTCAGGAGGTATCATTTGAATTGGTGCCCAAATGATGGATGGGAAATAGCTGTGAAGAGCATTCCAAGCCTAGAGAATAGCAAATACAAAGTGCATGAGGCAGGAACAAACATAATATGTTTCAGAAGCAGAGGAAGCCCACTGGAACACAGGGAGGAAATGGAAGAGTGTCAAAAGAAAAGCCAAGAGAGGCAGGCAGGACTAGATGGGTCATGTGAGGCCTTATAGTCATGTCAAGATGTTTCATTTTAATTTCCATTGAAAGCCATTGGTATGTTTTAAGCAAAAAACAAGCAAATGAAAAAACATCATAGTCTGATTTAAATCTAAAAAAAAGCAATTTAGTTAAGCATTTTTACCAAGACATGTCAGAAAAAGTATCAGGAAACATGAGATGAGAAAGTGGTGAATATAGCTTTATTGGATGGATGCAGCTATAGAATATAGCTACATATCTAGGGAGTGTTACTCTAAGAATAATTAACAAACATTGGGGAGAGAGTAGCAAATTTACTTCTTGAAACAAGTCATTTCCTAGTGCAAAGAAAGATTCAATATTTGTTTTATTATCACCTCAATATCTTCCCACATAGTTCTGACTCTCTAACCTCTAAACCTGAAAACTGTTCCTCTGCTTTCCAAGGAGCTCTTGACATATTGAGCTTTTTCAGATAGCATATTAACATAACTTGGCCAATATCTCCTTTTCAAATTATATTACTACAGATTAAATAGCACTGATATGAATGTTTACAGCTTCATAAAATCAACTATGTCATGTACAATGGAAGCTATGGTTGCCTGCATATTGTAATATTATTGCATTACAGGAAGATAATTGATTTGCTCAAAATGTCGCAACAGTAAACCATTTCTCAGAAAAGATTGCTGCTTAACCAAGATCACACCAAAGTCAATATAGAAAGACAATTCAAAGAAATTAAATTCTGATCTGTTTTGCAAAGCAAGCTGGTCATGTTACATAAGGATAGATTAGACAATGTAAATGATTCAGCATGGTCAAACCATTATGAATCATTTCTGTTATGACAGATTCAGGTTTACAATTAAAATCTAACCTGAAGAGAATAAAAATTGTTGAGTATAGAGATGTCAAAATCTTTTGTAGGAGCATAGCATAAATGTGTGAGGTAAGAGGCATCATAGATCTTACATTGACATTCCACTATATTTATGTTTCTTTTGTTGAAGACTGGAATTATGAGTGCTAGGCCCTGATTGGAGTGTAATAGACTAGGAAGGTCACTGTGTTGACAATTTTATTCTTAGTCATTCACCAATAGACTGTATTGGGTAATAGATAAACACAATTGCTTATTACAATAGCTTGGGAAGAATAAATTTATAGAGTTTATCTGTATTATTTCCCTTATGTTCATGTAAATATCTTTAGAGAGGTCAACTAGATGATGGTTGCAATCTGCAAATTCATTAATCTAAAGAGATGATCATATCAACATCATTTGTTTCACAATTAAATAAGAGTAATTAAATAGTCCAGAAGTAGAGTTTGAAGAGTTCAAGAAGTAGCCATGATTGGGACTCATTTTCCCTGGTGCATTTTTGGCTTCTTCCTGCTCACTGGATTATGATGCATGAACTAAATAAATAAACTGCATTACTCTTAAGCACAGGCAATCAAGCCACCCATACTTATCAATGTATATGCCTAACCAAACACTCTCCAGTCTAAAAAATGACAAGAATTAGCTATATTATTTGAAAGATACATTTTCATTACTATGTTCAAGTTAGAAGATGGAAGAGTTATTTTAACAAGTTACTATAATTCATTTTCTTTTATATTTTCCTAGCATGGATAGGATTGGTCTTTTAAGTAATATTAGAGCATAGATAAAGTGGTGTTATTTTCTGACATGAAGAATTAGTTGTTCATACACAAAGATGAATATACCTTTTTGCTCTCAAGAGAGCAATGAATCACTCTTTCATATTAATGAATTTTCTCTAGAACAACATACTATCTTTTCCACGACCCCTCATAACTAATGACATAAATTTTAAAAACAGCTGTGTAGAATTAGAAGAGAAAGTGACAGCCTACAGTCAAAAAAAATTATAAAAGTATGGCATATGCAGAGATCAAACATATGACGTTCACCTTACTAGCTCAGTGCCTGAATAAACTGAGCTTCTTGCCCTCAGAGTCAAGACTTGACTTAACCACAGTCATGTCTAAGATGACAAATGTAGATAACAAGATAGAAAAGAACTCCAAAGTTTGATAATACTGGCTAACATTTTCATTAAAAACAAAACCTTGGGAAAATTTCAATATTAGAATTTTTTTCTTGAAAAATATTAACACTTTCATAATTTTTTAGTGTTTAAAGATAGAGCATATTTCATGTAAAGCAAGAAAGCAACAGCCTCCTTCATTTTTTTTTTCTTATAAGTATATGTAATAAAATTCCAACTGTTCGCATCTTTTCATGAGAACTAAACGCTGAAAGGAAGCAATCTGTTTTGGCACACAGGTGTATTTATGTAAGTGTATGTAAATGCTATTTACAAGTTTAATAACCTAAATAAAGTCAGCCCCATAAGTAAGTGTATTTTTACATGACATCAAATTTTAAACATACAAATATCAGAATCTCCTACTCAAATAAGGACACCATTAACTGATATTGTCATAAATGGCTACTGCTACATGAGTCTTTTAGTCACTTGAAATCTCTTCTGCTCAGGATGAGGTTCATTGGACATTCTATTTTTCTTCATTGTAGCGATTCAGGTTTGAGGGGTTTGGTGCCTAAATGCTTGCCTGCCTCTATCATCAAGTTACTCTGTGAATGACATTCTAATTTTCACTTATCAGATCTAGTGTTTGTTTTATACCCAAGTTTATGTTCTAAGAGATTTAAATGTATGCATATAATTTTTTCTTATTAGTTAATTTTCTAAGTCTACACATTATATCTGAAAGTAATTGGAGCAAGCAATATTTCATCTAGAGTGGCTAGTCACTCTCTCTCTCTCACACACACACAAAATTTATCACAACTTCATTAGGTTCCAAAACAAAGGCATGTATTTTCAACCACTTTCTGAACCAGATTAAAGAGAATTTCGGAGTAGTCTTTCAAAGAGCAGATGCACTGAATTCATGAAACACATTTGTCCTTTATATATTAGAGTCTATTGGAGCTGGTCAGTGAGAGTTCAGATGAGAGTTCAGATAAACACCAATCAGAGACTATGGCATGGTAAATAAAATTGTGCTAATTGATGAAAGGCATTGGCTACATCTAAAACTATTTTAAAGCTTATGTGACTTACTTTCAGACTTCTATTTCTATTGAAAGACTGTATATTTGTTCAACTATCAAAATATTACAAAGGCTTTTGATAGCTGATTTTTACTTTCTAAAGACTGTTAATGAAATAACTCAATGGGAGAAGCATTTGGTAGTTTTTTGGGAGTACCTAAATCTGTCTTGCTATGAGCATATTAATTTCAAACTCTCACACAACACAAATCATCATTCCTGAGGTCTACATAAGGCAATATCTTTCCAACTTAACACACACAGGACAGAAAACAGAATTGTGTAAATATAAAAGTTCCGGTCAAAGTCTTATTTGTACTTACTGCCTATTTTGTACCAGAATAATATACCCTGAGATAGGGAGCTTTTTACTTGTGGTTGGCAGTTGCCCAGAGGCTGAAAACTAAAAGAAGAAAGAGGGAATGTTGTACTGCATTTTAATTCCCTTCAGATTTCAAATACAGCATTTCTTTTTAATCCTAGACCCAGGGCACTTCAGGGCATGGGGCTGAGAAAGAAAATCTATGACCTCCTCATGGAAAAACTATACTTTCAATTTTTTTTCACTCCCTTTTTGTCTCTTGGTGATTTGGTATATCTTTTTTGAACACCAACTCTTTTCCTTTAGTTTCTAAAATTAGTTTCTAGCATTATGACTTCTCTTTTCAAGGCCAGGGTTGTTTTTAACTTTTATTCAGCCATCAATGCCTGCCGAGGCTCCCTCACATGGCTTTATGCCTCCCAAACATTTTTACTAGTTCATCTTCTAATGTTTATCTGACTGTTCTATTTTCTGGTACATGCCTCTACTTAGTATCTGCTGGTAACACTTTAAATATGCAGGCTTGACTGAGCAGACCTCTCTGTGACCTGCAGTCCTGGGTCCATGTTTTCTAATACATCTCTCTGGAAGCAATCTATTTTCACAGTAGTTGTTGAATACTTCCCTTTCAACTCTTTATGCACACAAAACCTACTGAAAGTTACTGTCTATAAACTCTGTATATGGTATTAGTTAATGGCTAAAATAAAAGCTGCCACAGAGAAATATAATGGGTAATACCTAGACTATTACTGTTTTCGTAAATATGTTAGAGCTCAGGGAGTTAAGATTCTGGGTTCTCTTGAGAGCTTTTTCTACTCAAGGGAACTACCATGTCTAAGATTCCTGAAATTGAAAGGGTAGTAAAAAAGATGTAAGCAAATTGGACTGAGATGTAGGATTGAGGCTTTTTCAATGTTTTAATGAAAAAGTAGGGCAAATTAATTGAAATCAAAATGAAAGGAAGGCTCTTTCCTGTAGAATAAACTATTCCCCAGGAGAAAGTTTGATACTTTTACACAAAAAAAGCTCCATGCCTTTACTTGCCTCATACTGGCAATTTAATATATTACCATCTCGAAAATCTTAATGATGCCCCAATAGTCTAAAAAGGTTAATGAATTTCCAACAATATCTATTTCATTACTTCAAAAACTACTTGGACAAATTTTTAAGAAACTTCCATTAGATGTGAAAGTTTGAGCAGTTCTGAAATATGCTCCTACGTCTATAATTGTTAATACTGTATCAACATGGACAATTGCATAGCCTAATAAGTATATACCTATTACTTACACAAAATTTATTCATTTACATATACCAAGTTATAATTTCACAATAAAACAACACACACAAAAATAAAACTCTCAATATAAAGGCAAGATTATTTAAAATTCAGTGTTACAATATGGCTTTATAAACAGTAAATGTTAAAGATGGAATATATTGACCTACATTTGATCCAAAAGCACAACTCTTCAAAACTTTTATTTAAATCATCATTTTATGAATTAGGAATAATGTTTCATAAACATTAGTTTAATTACTTTAAGTCATTTGAAACATTTGATCTTTCATTGAAGTAACCTGAATGTTGACCTATGGTTTTCACCAATTTTATCTAATGGCTGGAGTTTGAAGATATGTGAAATATCACTAAATTAAGTTAAAATTCCAGAAAGCATCAATGAACATTTCAGTGGATAAACTTAAGAAAATATTTTTTTACAAAATTTATGTCTTCAACTTTATTTGCAACTAGATTTTTTTTTTTTTTTTCCTGAAATGAGTACAGTAGTTTTCCCATTGATGTTAGCTTTAACTTGTAGTTGCTAAATAGGCCCTTGCTTCTTTCTGGAGAATATTATAACCTTGCACAATGGGATTATAAAAATGTTTTGTAAATGCTCTCCTAAAACTAATATTGAATCAATAATTAGGGAAGTAGAAGTAATGAGACAGAAGTTTAACAGCCAGATGGCAGAAGTAAGGACAATATAAATTATCAATAAAATAAAACACTGTTTTCTAGAAGTCTATGGGAGTGTCAAGTTTCACATCTAATAATGTCCTAGTACAACTTTTCAAAGCAAATTGCTAAAAATGCTGATTAGATGCTCCACTAGAAGTTGAGAAGTTTATTTTGGGAAGCACAGTGACTACTATGAGACTTATTTGATCACACTGTAACAGAACTGATGGCAATTTAAAAGTAAATTGAAAAAAAGATGAAATTATTTTCTTCTCTCATGCCATAGAAGGGGGAACAATGTGAGTACAAATTATAAGTCTGACATTTAATTAGAATCAATGAAAATATACCATCAAAGTATCTGTGCCAGAGACCAGGAAATTAAACTGTCAGGAGGACACACATTTCTGAAATAGAATATCTTGTCACCAATTCTCTTTGTACCCATCTTCTTACTATAATCTGTAATTGAGAAAATGAGAATGAGAAAAAAAAATAGGAAAAATAAAACCACTACTTATTAAGAGAAACTAGTAAATGATCGTTTCAAAGGTAAGAACTGCAAACTGGTAGATAAGAGCACATTCTGTCTTGTCTGAAACATTTCTTTATCACAGAATTAGAGAAAATTAAGTTCTTTGATTACACTATGGATTCATTTGGATGTAATTTAATTTATCAATGTGTTAGAAATACATGTGAGTATAATTTAATAAATGCAACTATATAAAGTAAAAGAGACTATATATCAAGAGTTTTGTTACTTTTCTTCATGGTTTATAGGGATTTTAGATAAATAAAGAATAGTAGGATGTGGCATAATTATTTATTTGGAGCTATGCAAATAATTGATATTCAAATACTCAACATGAACAAAGAAAGTGAAAGAAATAAGTAGATTTCATTGGCTTTTGATCATCTATCTCTATGGGGACAAATATGAACCAAGGTTTTCAAAAGGGAAAAAGAGACTGACTGTTTAATAATTGTTTTATAATGTAAAGAACATTACTCAAAGAAAATTGATTTGAATTTCAATTCCGCATAAAGCTGTGTAACTTTATGTAAACCACCTGATCTATTTGAATCTGTTTTCTTAATTATAAAGTATAAATATTTATTGCCACTCTATGTATCTTACAGAATTTCAATGAATTTAAGATTGTATAGTCACAAGCATTTTGAGAATTATCACATGCACGATATTATTTCCACTATGATAAAAAATCAAACCGAGAAAGAATGAGTTTTCTGATACATGGAAGTGTTCTAGGACCTCATTTATCTAGATTGGGGAAGGGGCTTGTGTAGACAGATTAGTCAGACTTCACTCAATAGACGTATACCTTTCAAATGCTCTAACAATATCTTTGCAGAATTTCATCCCAAACACCGTGTCTCATCAATACTAAGCATCCACTCTTCATTGTAAAAGCCTCTAAAATAGAAGCTTTCTCAAAAAAAAATGTGTCTTGTGTTCTAAAATCTACTCAAAATACTCTATTTTCTCTCTTGGTCTTTCATTAAATTTTAATGGGTCATGCTGATATATAAATTTGTTTCTGTATCTACTAGACATACATATTCATGTATACATGTACATATACATAAAATGAAAAAGAATCCTGGTGTGTTTGTGCAAGGAGTTTATGCAATCACCATTTGCCTGCTATTCTGAGCATGATTTCTGCAGGCTCTAGTATCTCAGATAATCCCAAAAGACACTGTGTTAAATAGCACAAAAAGGGGAAAGTTTATTATATAGTCATTTGATATGTCCATTTGTCTTCAGTTATTATTACTATGTGAGCTTTAATTTAAAAACTTCCTTTTCAGCTTGTATAGTAAATGACAAGAATATGATTGGTAAAGCGCAAAGCTTTAACAACTCTTTCCTGGAATCACCGCTAAATAGCCTTTTTAGCTTTTCTTAATTCAGCCAGATCATTACTCATTACTTTAGAAACCTATTACAACTAAGTTATGAACCTCAGATCATTCAGACTTTAGAAGTATGCTTTGTTTTAAACACTTAATACAGATTGGCTACTGATGAATCCACATTTACTTACAAATAGTGTCTTTCATTCAATTAGTCTCATGGATTAGAGAAAAAGACATACTAAAAGAATATTTTCTAGAAGCAATTGTTTTGGAATAAGACTTCAA